>NC_053023.1:642217990-642402580 GCF_003073215.2 Triticum urartu | reverse complement strand
ATGAATCTAAAACTGTTGTGGCACATCTTACTAAGTTAAATGATATAGCTGCCCTGTTCAGTAATAATGAGAGATCATGTTACCTCTATTTACTCAAAATATTTCCGTTCTCATTAAAGGGTGATGCTCAGATATGGTTTAATTCTCTTGATCCTGGTTGTGTGCGTAGTCCCCAGGATATGATTTATTACTTCTCTGCTAAATATTTCCCTGCTCATAAGAAACAAGCTGCTTTGAGGGAAATATACAACTTTGTGCAAATTAAAGAAGAGAGTCTCCCACAAGCTTGGGGGAGGCTTCTCAAGTTACTTAATGCTTTGCCTGATCATCCTCTTAAGAAACCTGAAATACTTGATATCTTTTATAATGGACTAACCGATGCTTCCAGAGATTACCTGGATAGTTGTGTCGGTTCTCTTTTCAGGGAAAGAACACCGGATGAAGCTGAAATTCTATTGAATAATATGTCGACAAATGAAAATAATTGGGCACCTCCTGAGCCGACTCCTGCTCCAATTACTGAGCCTATTCCTAAACCAACTCCGAAGAAGAGAGGTATTCTATTTCTCAGTCCCGAAGATATGCAAGAGGCAAAGAAATCTATGAAAGAAAAAGGTATTAAAGCTAAAGACGTTAAGAATTTACCTCCTATTGAAGAAATACATGGTCTTAATATACCGCCTGTTAAAGAAACATATTATCTCAATTATTTATTTACTGAAGAACCTCCTGATCCTGATATCCCGACACAGGTAGTAAAGGTAAATTCTCTCTATAGATATGATAAAGCTGAAGTCCCTCCTACTAAAATTGCTAGTCAGTGCTTGGATGAGTTTGATAACTTTATGTTTAAGCAAGACGACTTCAATGCTTATTTTGGTAGACAATTAAAAGAAAATGCTTATATGATTAGACGCTTGGGTGATTATATGGCTGATATTAAAGGTGAACTTAAACTTATTAGCAAACATGCTTCTATGGTCACCACCCAAGTAGAACAAGTACTTAAAGCTCAAAAAGATGTGCTTAATGAAATGAATAGTAATAAAAATGATTATGCTATTAGAGTGGCTACTAGAACTGGTAGAATGACTCAGGAACCTTTGTATCCTGAAGGCCACCCTAAGAGAATCGAGCAAGATTCTCAAAGAAATAATATTGATGTTCCTAGTTCTTCTAAAAAGAAGAAAAAGAAAAATGATAGAACTGTGCAAACTTCTAGTGAACCTATTGTTGAAACACCTGAGAATCCAAATGATATTTCTATTTCTGATGCTGAAACACAATCTGGTAATGAACCTGAAACTAGTGATAATGTTAATGATAATGGTCATGATGATGCTCAACCTAGTAATGATAATGATATAGAGATTGAACCTGTTGTTGATCTTGATAACCAACAATCAAAGAATCAACGTTATGATAAGAAAGACTTTGTTGCTAGGAAACATGGTAAAGAAAGAGAACCATGGGTCCAGAAACCCATGCCTTTTCCTCCCAAACCATCCAAGAAAAAGGATGATGAGGATTTTGAGCGCTTTGCTGAAATGATCAGGCCTATCTTTTTGCGTATGAGATTAACTGATGTGCTCAAAACAAACCCTTATGCTAAATATATGAAGGATATCATTACTAATAAGATAAAGATACCGGAAGCTGAGATTTCTACCATGCTTGCTAATTATACTTTTAAGGGTGGAATACCAAAGAAACTTGGAGACCCCGGAGTACCTACTATACCTTGCTCCATTAAAAGAAATTATATTAAAACTGCTTTATGTGATCTTGGAGCCGGTGTTAGTGTTATGCCTCTCTCTTTATATCGTAGACTTGACTTGAATAAGTTGACACCTACTGAAATATCTCTGCAAATGGCTGATAAATCAACTGCTATACCTGTCGGTATTTGTGAGGACGTGCCCGTTGTGGTTGCAAACGTTACTATTTTAACAGACTTTGTTATTCTTGATATTCCCGAGGATGATAGTATGTCTATTATTCTTGGAAGACCTTTTCTTAATACTGCAGGGGCTGTTATTGATTTCAACAAAGGCAATGTCACTTTTCATGTTAATGGTAATGAGCATACGGTACACTTTCCGAGGAAACAACCTCAAGTTCATAGTATCAACTCTATTGGAAAAATTCCATCGATTATATTTGGAGGTTTTGAATTTCCTCTTCCTACTGTCAAGAAGAAATATGATATTCTTATTATTGGGCATGTGCATATCCCCGTTGAGGTAACTTAGTGTTATTCGAAATCTCTCTGGTTTCATGATTATCGGAATGAGTTTGTTAACAAGACTTGATCAACCTTGTTAGTGGATTCTTTTTGATGAGCATGAGATGGATGAAACTAGAAGCACAAACTTTTGCACCTTCTTTATACTTTCTATTATTTATATTAAATAAAGTAAAAATAGTATTTTTCTGTCTATTTCCTGACTTATCCGTACAATATAAAAATATCCTGAAAATAAAAGTCCTCAGAATGCCATGCCAATTTAATATGATTTTTTCGGGAATATTTGAGGATTTACTGTGCAAAAATTACCCCAGGAGGAGCTGCCACCTAGCCACGAGGGTGGTGGGCGCCCCCCCTATAGGGCGCGCCCCCCTGCCTCGTGGGCCCATGGTGGCCCTCCTCCACTTATCCCAGCACCATCTTCTTCCTCTATCTCACACAAACCCGAAAAACCAACTCAAGCACGAGTTCCAACCACTTTTGCTGTGATTTTCGATCTCCTTGCTCAAAGCACCTCTCGCAAAACATCTTGGGGAGATTGTTCCTTGGTATGTGACTCCTCCATTGGTCCAATTAGTTTTTGTTCTAGTGTTTTTTTCTTTGCAAATTTGTGCTGCATTGGTGACCATGTTCTTGAGCTTGCATGTCAAATTTATATGGTTCCAAGTAGTTCTAATGCTTGATATAAGCTCTAGGCACTTGTAGGAGTAGTTGCTATCAGTTTTATTGAGTTTGGTTTACTTTTATTTTGAAGTTACTAAAAATTTCAGAATTTTTCAGAGAAAAACAATATGTTTAGGAAGATGTTCCAAGGTGGTTCCTCTAAGAAGCAAGGACCTAGAATTGCTATGCGCGATGCTGACGAGGATCCACCAAGAGACGCCCCAGTACGGCCTTGCGAATGGCCGTCGGAAAATTTTATGGACTGTGCGGGAATTAAAGAAGAATTCAAATCATATTTGCGCAATGCCGGTCTTGAGGATTTTGAGGCTAACAAATGCCCTCAATATCATGATCTCACAAGTTCATTTGTGAGGATGTTTGAGTATTCATCTTCGCGTAATTCTCCTTCAGTCATGTTTGATCTTTATGACAAATCTTATACCATGGACTTAGAGGTTTTCACTTCTGCTTGCGAACTTCCATCATGGGGCAGTATTAGGGACCCCCTAAATCTGAATTTAGAAACTTTCTTGCTAGTATAACTGTGGGAGAATCCAGAGATATAACGCAGACTACCATAGGGAGCATTCACTTTCCCTCTATACATTATTTTTCTCTTTTCATTGGTAGATGCATAAATGCTAAGGATGAAGCATGTCACATGTGTGTCCCTGATCTTAGCATTCTTAGGAGTGCTGTGTTAGGAGACCAATCTTATCATATGGGAGCCATTGTAGCTCGTAGGTTGCATCATAATAGACATAATGGAGATTTCTTTGGAGGAATTTATGCAACCCGTTTAGCTAATTTTCTTGAGATAGATATTTGTGAGGGTGATACTGAGTTGCCTCCTGCATATTTAGATTATGACTCTATGGTTTCGCACCAATTTGTCGAGAGGTCTGAATCACCACTCTTATACCGCTTAATTTTTGATAAACGATGTGTTTTCCGTATTACTCTCCCTGCTCTTGCCTTCTTTGATTCACAGGCAAAACGAAGATGGGTTATTACCAGAGAGGAGGCAGAAGAGTGAGAGGAGAGCGGAGGCAGCTCGACTCCACGCTGCAGCTCAGCAGACGATAACCGCTGCACATCAGTATGATCCCAACTATTCCTCCTCATCACAGTACGACCCCAACAACTATTATTATGGATATCCACCAGGCCAGCCGTGGCCATAGACCAACTTAGGTCAAAAGCCTAAGCTTGGGGGAGTACGTATTTCTCACCGACATTACATTTATGTTCACACACACTCGTTGCTAGATGTCGGTGCTCATACTTTTTCATTGTATCATCCATGCTAGTTTATTTTCTTTTTCCTGCTTTCTTCTTGTGTGCTTGTTAAACCTTAAGAAAAACAAAAAAAATTAGTAGTAGTTTATTATTCTACTGTAGTAGTAATAATTAAAAAGAAAACCCAAAAATATTTCCCGTTCTTCTTTTGCTTGTTGGGAGCTTTCCCGTGTAAATAGTTTTATTTCTTTTCTTTTATTTGGGGGTCAGTAGGAGAAGACCATAATTAAATTGTTGAAGTGGCTCTCATATGCATTATTGTTGAATTAACCAAAGAGCCCATATTGCCTTGTCTTCTCCTGTTTATTGAATGCTCGCAGATTCCAGCTTAGTCCAATGCACGTGCACTCTTATTATTATTCACACCGTTCGGTCATGCGAGTGAAAGGCAATTATGATGATATATGATGGACTGACTGAGATGAGAAAAGCTGGTATGAACTCGACCTCTTTTGTTTTTGTAAATATGACGAGTCCCGCGTTCTTGATTCAGCTTAGTATGAATAAACATGTTTGCAATGACGATTAGAGATCAGAGTTACTTGTGCCATGCTTGATTAGCTATGAGTTATAATGATTTACCTTGTATGCCAACATGCTATTGAGATGATTATGATGTGGTATGATGGGGTGGTATCCTCCTTTGAATGATTTAAGTGACTTGACTTGGCACATGTTCACGCATGTAGTTGAAACAAATCAACATAGCCTTCACGATATTTATGTTCATGGTGGATTATATCCTACTCATGCCTGCATCCAATGTTTATTAATTTTAATGCATGTACATGGCTGTTGTCGCTCTCTAGTTGGTCGCTTCCCAGTATTTTGCTAGCCTTCACTTGTACTAAGCGGGAATACTGCTTGTGCATCCAATTCCTTAAACCCCAACGTTATTCCAGATGAGTCCACCATACCTTCTATATGCGGTATCTACCTGCCGTTCCAAGTAAATTTGTATGTGCCAAACTCTAAACCTTCAAATAAACATCCTGTTTTGTATGCTCGAATAGCTCATGTATCAACAAAGGCTGTCCTTATCTTCCGTGTTAGGCGGGTTATTCTCAAGAGGAGTGGACTCCGCTCCTCACTCACGAGAAAATGGCTGGTCACCGGGATGCCCAGTCCCATGCTTTATGCAAACTAAATCAAAATTAATTGCAAACAAAACTCCCCCTGGGACCTGATGTATGTTGGAGGCACTCGTTGTTTCGAGCAAGCCATGGATTGATGCCTGTTGGTGGAGGGGGAGTATAAACTTTACCATTCTGTTTGGGAACCGCCTATAATGTGTTTAGCATGGAAGATATTGCCATCTCTTAGTTGTTACGTTGACAATGAAAGTATACCTCTCAAAATACAATTTATCTCTATTTCAAAACCGAGCTCTGGCACCTCTACAAATCCCTGCTTCCCTCTGCGAAGGGCCTATCCATTTACTTTTATGTTGAGTCATCACCCTCTTATTAAAAAGCACTAGCTGGAGAGCACAACCGTCATTTGCATTCATCACTGTTAATTTATATTGGTTATGACTATGAATTGGATCTCTTTTACCATGAATTACAATGTCTAGTTAGTCCTTGATCTTTAAATCTGCTCTGCATTTATGTTTTGCGGTCTCAGAAAGGGCAAGCGAGATACCATCTTGTTATATCATATTATGATTGTTTTGAGAAAGTGTTGTCATCCGAGATTTATTATTATGGCTTGCTAGTTGATTATGCTATTGATATGAGTAATAATGAGACCCGAGAATTATTGCAAATGTGGTTAGTTATGATCTATGCTGAAAAATTGAATGCTGGCTTGGCATAGTTACAACAACAAGAGCAAACAGAGTTTGTAAAAGTTTTTCTTTCTTTCAGTTTGTCAACTGAATTGCTTGAGGACAAGCAAGAGTTTAAGCTTGGGGGAGTTGATACGTCTCCGTCGTATCTACTTTTCCAAACACTTTTAGCCTTGTTTTGGACTCTATCTTGTATGATTTGAATGGAACTAACCCGGACTGACGTTGTTTTCAGCAGAATTACCGTGATGTTGTTTTATGTGTGCAGAAAACAAATATTCTCGGAATGACCTGAAACTCCATGGGAGGTGTCGTGGTTTTGTCAAGGCAGATGTCCTAGAGAAAGGACTTAGTCGTGGAGCCATCGCGACGGGTTAGCTTGAAGGGGTTAAAGCGGACACAAGGACGCAAGAGAGTTTATACTAGTTCGGCCCCTTCGAGGAAGGTAAAGCCTACGTCTAGTTGTGATGGAATTGATGGGGTTTCGATGACTAGGGAGCAAACAAGCTTCGCCTATGTCTCGAGTTGTTGTCTGTCCTTGAACCGCCGCCGGGTCGTCCCCTTATATACATGGGTGACGCCTGCCGGTTCAGAGAGTCCCAACATCGGTTCATACTCGTATCCGGGTTGGTCTCTCCTTGTTCCTAACTTATATTACAAGTATATGCACAAAGCTGATGTACGGCTACAGGTTGTAAACCGACTACGGGCCCTGGGCCTTTATCTGCCTCTTTGGGCTTTAACACCTTTGAACTACTGATGGAGTTAATCCGGCCAAGGTAGGCCGGTTTATGCCCAGTAGTAATATCCCCAACATTAGGCCCCAGATTGATTTGAACAGGTTCATGTCAATCCTTAGCAACAATCTTCGTCTTCAACATCTTCTTGTAGTTGTTGAACCGCCGTGACGTCATCTTCTCTGTTTGCTGTAAGACGGCGTGACATCATCTGTCATAAAGAAAGCATCCATGATATCTTCTTGTTTAATAGATTCGCAATGACCGAGGTGACCGCCCTACTTCCAAAATCTGCGGTCCCTTGATTCCCGCGCCTGACACATGTCCTTTGCCTTATAAATAGGCCCGAAGGGTCATTTCTTTTCTTCCCTTCGTGCCCTTCCTCTTCGTCTTCCTCGCGTCGCCAGTCTCAGAGCTCCACCACCGCCGTTGTCTTCTGCATCACCCTTGGCCGCCGCATCAACTTGAACGCGCCAGAAAGCCGCGGCGACCTTCCGTGTTTTCCTCAGCTCTGGTAGGTCTTCTGTTCTTCTCAACATAGATCTGATCTAGGGCTTCGTGTTCTTGCGGTGTTCCTCACTTGTTCATACTCATGTACTAGCTCCTGGATGCACATGTAAACCCTTGCTTTGTGTAGCGGTAACTTTCAGTATCCGCCGCTAGTTTCCTGCCCAAAACCATAGATCTCACATATACTTCTGCTCATTGATTCAATACTGTTCTGCTTTGATCTTCTACTATTTTTCTTATTTTCTGAACTTGCTTCAGATCCAATGCCGTAATAATATCTTGTGAAACCTGTTTCTGCATACTTAACCATCCGCAATCTCAATTGCTTCAATGTTTAGGTCAGGCGGTTTAACCTTATAGAAAATTTTCCAAATCGGTATATGCCATTAGTCCCCTTGTTGAACCGCCAGATGTTGGTTGCTTCATGAAACTCCGGTTTAAATAGATCTGCTTCCGGTTTAACATTGCACATATCAATGTACTTTGTAGATTTCATCATGGCCAAGCAAGTGTATGAGTGCAATTGGGTCCCTTCTCGCGTCACAGAGGATCAACTGGACGATTTAGTCCTGATTGGCGCCTTGGGCAGCAAAGACACCATCCATTGGATGGCTCCTGGCAAAGAATGCCCCCCACACCTCGAGAAGGAGAGGTTGTTGTTTTTGTAGACCACTTAGCCCGGGGTTTTAAACCGCCCGGTTCTAAATTCTACCGGGATGTTCTAGCTGATTTCCAACTCCATCCGCAAGACACTGGCCCCAACTCTGTTACAAATATGTGCCACTTCCAAGTGCTCTGTGAGGTGTTCTTTCAAGAGGAGCCCACAGTGGAATTATTCAGAGATCTTTTCCGGAGTTGGGTGGCATGGCGATTCAAAAAAGGAAAGAGGTCACATACCCTCATGCCAAGCTGCACAGTCACCCCAAGGAGTGGAATCAGACATGGTTCTACTGCAAAGACACCTCCCCTGCTGGTGAGAATCCCTTGCCTGGCTTTCGTCCGGAGCGGCTCAGCAATACCCATCCTTTTCCTCAATGATTGACTGCCCAGGAGAGAAGCAAATATGCTCCTCAACTGTCAAAGCTCAGGGCCTTTATGGCCAACGGTTTAACAGGGGTTGACCTTGCTCGCTGTTGGATATCATGGAGCATACTGCCCCTTAGTCAGCGCTTCGGTTTGATGTGCGAATATACTGATAGTGTGGATGACCCACTGCGACATTCAAGACTCTAGCTCTCCGGTGAAGAAATCACAGAGGCTGTGCGTAAGATACTGAATGAACCGGAGCACATCTGCGCTAGAACCGGCCTGCTTCCCTTCTGTGCTACCAACAAACCGCCAGCTGTAAAACTTTGATTTTTCTCTTTGCTGAATCTGTTATTGATATGTCTGGTCATTGTTTTTAATATCAGTGTCTGCATAACCAGGGCAATGATCCGTTTTGGAGCAAAAAGCTACCGCAGGAGAAACCAGAGAAAACAGATAAACCGGAAAGAGCAACCCGGCAAAAAACTAAAGCTATGAAGAAGACTGCCCACCGGAAAAGAACCACTGCATCTTCTAATCCGGCCCCTGATGACGAGGTGGATAATCCAGACTTTGAGGTAGAGCTTGACTCACTTGGTTTATTTTTCATGCATCTTATTGATGATGATATTTGTCAGGATGATGCCGAAGCCAGCCATGCGGATGTTGCAGAGGTAATTATTCTCTCTTCCGATTCAGAAACTTTGCCTTCACAAAAAATCCGTCAGGCAAACCGGAAAGTTAAATTTTCTCATCCTCTTGCTTATTTGGATCCTAAACTTCTTATGAAGACTCAACAACACGAAGCTCGCCGCACCACCCGGCACAGCGGCCAGGTAGTTACCTCCGCCGGTTTACCGAACAGTCCGGTTCGGAAACGTCATTCCGAGGTCTCTAATTCGCTTGTCAGTGCTTGTCCTAAAGCGGGCTGCTTTCGTCAACCTCTTAATCCGTCTGACTCCGATTATCAGGTTATTTCCCACTCATCTTCTAGCGAGTCGTCGGCTACTCAGCTCCCACCGCTCAAAACGGTGCTTGGGTAAGCTATATTTATTGTGATGTTTCCAGTATATTACCTTAGAACATATGTTGTATTTAATTTTGTTATTCTTCTCAGGGCCAAACCTAGGCCGAGCAAGAAGGCCCGCCTGGATAAAGCGGCCGAAGAAGATGTCATTCTTGAGCCAGGCACCACACCCAATCTTGAAGCGGCTATTCCTGAGGATATTCCCAATGATCCACCGCAGCCAGATGATGATCTTACTGCTGAGGAAATACCTACTGATACCTCAGGTCCTATCCATCAGCCCACAGGTTCCCTCTGGGTTGAAAGCTCCACCGGTCCTGCAAAACCTACTGACAAGCCAACAGCTCCAGTGCAAACCGGCGGTACCAATGATGATGAAGTTGTCATTACTGGCACTGGCCATACTGAGCCAAGCAATCCTGTCGCTTTATCCAAACATTCTGCCAAGGAAGAACTAGCTGCTTTTGGCAAAGGCAAGTGGAATGCTGATCTGACGGCTTACGCTGCTCTGAACGCCCAAGATATCCATTCCGGCTATCTGAACCGTCTGTATACCAGTCGTGACTATGAAGCCGGTCTGGTTAACATGATGAAGGATAAATATGAGGTAACTTCCATATGCTCCTTCCTGCTTGTATGCTTTCATTCTTGCTGACTCTCCTAGCCCCTAAGGGCCGATTTGAAATATTCTTTCAAACCGGGACTTAATAATATGAATCTTGATGCTTTGAAATTTGCTGATGTAGTCCCCAAGGGCCAGTTCAACTTAGCGTAGTTAAACCGGTACTTTAAGTAGTTGAAACTGCCGCATGAGAATACATATGATCAAATAGCCATTAGCCCCCAAGTGCCAAGTTGAATACTTGTATTGATCTTGGGACTTTGTAAACAATCGAAAGATGAAGGGGTAAATCGGAGGCCGCTTTAGATCAAATATGCATTAGCCCCCAAGTACTAAGCGCATAACTTGTTATGTGGTTGGTACTTGAATCCTTCTACCAGTTTGCTGAAGCATATATCTGTATGCATGCAGGCGGAGCTGAAGACGAAAGAAAACCAAGTCATCGATCTTCAAATCCTCGCCAAATATGAAGACCAGGGGCCCACACCCTTTCCACGAGGGTGGGGTGCGCCCCCCCTAGGGCGTGCCCCCTACCTCGTGGGCCACCTATTGACCCTCCAACGCCAACTCCAACTCTATATATTTGCTTTCGGAGAGAAAAAAATCAGAAAGAAGAAATCATCACGTTTTACGATACGAAGCCACCGCCAAGCCCTAAAACCTCTCGGGAGGGCTGATTTGGAGTCCATTCGGGGCTCCGGAGAGGGGGATTCGTCGCCGTCGTCATCATCAACCATCCTCCATCACCAATTTCATGATGCTCACCACCGTGCGTGAGTAATTGCATCGTAGGCTTGCTGGACGGTGATGGGTTGGATGAGATTTATCATGTAATCGAGTTAGTTTTGTTAGGGTTTGATCCCTAGTATCCATTATGTTCTGAGATTGATGTTGCTATGGCTTTGCTATGCTTAATGCTTGTCACTAGGGCCCGAGTTCCATGATTTCAGATCTGAACCTATTATGTTTTCATTAATATATGAGAGTTCTAGATCCTATATTGCAAGTCTATAGTCACCTACTATGTGTTATGATCCGGCAACCCCGAAGTGACAATAATCGGGACCACTCCCGGTGATGACCATAGTTTGAGGAGTTCATGTATTCACTATGTGCTAATGCTTTGTTCCGGTTCTCTATTAAAAGGAGGCCTTAATATCCCTTAGTTTCCAATAGGACCCTGCTGCCACGGGAGGGTAGGACAAAAGATGTCATGCAAGTTCTTTTCCATAAGCACGTATGACTATATACGGAATACATGACTACATTACATTGACGAACTGGAGCTAGTTCTGTGTCACCCTATGTTATGACTGTTACATGATGAACCGCATCCGGCATAATTATCCATCACTGATCCGATGCCTACGAGTTTTCCATATACTAGTTTACGCTTATTTACTTTTCCGTTGCTACTGTTACAATCACTAAAAAATACCAAAAACATTACTTTTGCTGTCTTTACTTTTGTTGCGGCTACCGCCACTATCATTTACTTTGCTACTAAACACTTTGCTGCAGATACTAAGTTTCCAGGTGTGGTTGAATTGACAACTCAGCTGCTAATACTTGAGAATATTCTTTGGCTCCCCTTGTGTCGAATCAATAAATTTGGGTTGAATACTCTACCCTCGAAAGCTGTTGCGATCCCCTATACTTGTGGGTTATCAGTCACTTGATCATCTTGAGCGTCGTCTTGAGCTCGTTCTTGATCTTGAGGTTGCTCTTGATCTTGAACTTTCTTGGATTATAGAACTTGACCTTGGGCATCACTTGGTGATTCAACACCATCTTGAGGTTACTCTTGCCCTTGGTCTTGTTCATGAGGTTGAGGGCCTTCACTTTGTTCTTCGGAAGAGTGTGGGCCTTGAGTTGGTGGTGGCTCCACGTGAGTGGAACATTGTCCTTCTCCTTCAGCCACAAGGCGATCCTCAATGGGTAGGATAAAACTAACACTCATTCTTCTTATGGTTTGGGGAGGAATTTCATCACCTACATCACAAGTGCCACTTTTATCCACTTGGGAGCCGTTATTCTCATCAAACTCCACGTTACATGTCTCCTCAATAAGTCCAGTGGACTTATTGAGGACACGGTAAGCATGGGAGTTCGTAGCATAACCAACAAATATGCCCTCATGAGCTCTAGCCTCAAATTTATACAAACGAACACCTTTCTTGAGAATGAAACAATTACACCCGAACACCCGGAAATACTTGAGGTTGGGCTTGTTACCGGTGGGTATATCATATGGAGTCTTGTTCAAGCCTTTGCGGAGGTAGAGCCGATTGGATGCATGACACGCGGTGTTGATGGCTTTTGCCCAAAATTTGTATGGAGACATGAACTCGGCCATCATGGTCCTTGCCGCATCCATCAACGTCCAGTTCTTCCTCTCTACTACAGCATTTTGTTGAGGGGTGTAAGGTGCGGAATATTGATGCTTGATCCCCTCATCACTAAGAAACTCATCCAAGGTATAGTTCTTGAACTCGGTGCCGTTGTCACTTCTTATTGTCAAGATCTTTGCATTGTGTTGACGTTGAGCTTCATTTGCAAAGTCAATGACGGTTTGTTGGGTCTCTGTCGGTGTCAAAACCGGCGGATCTCGGGTAGGGGGTCCCGAACTGTGCGTCTAGGGCGGATGGTAACAGGAGGCAGGGGACACGATGTTTACCCAGGTTAGGGCCCTCTTGATGGAGGTAATACCCTACGTCCTGCTTGATTGTTCTTGATAATATGAGTGTTACAAGAGTTGATCTACCACGAGATCAGAGAGGCTAAACCCCAGAAGCTAGCCTATGGTATGATTGTATGTTGTCCTACGGACTAAAACCCTCTGGTTTACATAGACACCGGAGGGGGCTAGGGTAACACAAGGTCGGTTACAAAGGAGGAGATATACATATCCGTATTGCCTAGCTTGCCTTCCACACCAAGTAGAGTCCCATCCGGACATGAGACGAAGTCTTCAGTCTTGTATCTTCATAGAACAACAGTCCGGCCAAAGGATATAGTCCGGCTGTCCGGAGGCCCACTAATCCAGGACTCCCTCAGTAGCCCCCGAACCAGGCTTCAATGACGATAAGTCCGGCGCGCAGTATTGTCGTCGGCATTGCAAGGCGGGTTCTTCTCCAAATCTTGAATATCTGTTAAGTAGTGTCCGGCTCCCATAAATGTTGGACTTCTTGGCTTCTATGCCCAATAAGGGTCATCTTCCACGCGTCGAGCGAATGCGAGGAGCCAGGGCGTTTTTACATTCGCCCCCTAGCCAGGTAAATAAATTGTCTATTAAAGGGATGGGGATTCTTAGATCCAATCCACACCATCCTCCCACGGCGAGAATCCATCGGAGCACGCTCGGAAAAAATCCATTCCAACATGGCCGACCACCGCAGCTCCTCCTCCCGCCCCCGTAGCCCTAAGCCCGATGATTGGGAGAGGTGTTCCTGTTGGAAATATGCCCTAGAGGCAATAATAAATTAGTTATTATTATATTTCCTTATTCATGATAATCGTTTATTATCCATGCTAGAATTGTATTGATAGGAAACTCAAATACATGTGTGGATACATAGACAACACCATGTCCCTAGTAAGCCTGTAGTTGACTAGCTCGTTGATCGATAGATGGTTACGGTTTCCTGACCATGGACATTGGATGTCGTTGATGACGGGATCACATCATTAGGAGAATGATGTGATGGACAAGACCCAATCCTAAGCCTAGCACAAGATCGTGTAGTTCGTATGCTAAAGCTTTTCTAATATCAAGTATCATTTCCTTAGACCATGAGATTGTGCAACTCCCGGATACCGTAGGAATTCTTTGGGTGTACCAAACGTCACAACGTAACTGGGTGGCTATAAAGGTGCACTGCGGGTATCTCTAAAAGTGTCTGTTGGGTTGGCACGAATCGAGACTGGGATTTTGTCACTCCGTGTAAACGGAGAGGTATCTCTGGGCCCACTCGGTAGGACATCATCATAATGTGCACAATGTGACCAAGGAGTTGATCACGGGATGATGTGTTACGGAACGAGTAAAGAGACTTGCCGGTAACGAGATTGAACAAGGTATCGGGATACCGACGATCGAATCTCGGGCAAGTACTATAACGGTAGACAAAGGGAATTGTATACAGGATTGATTGAATCCTTGACATTGTGGTTCATCCGATGAGATCGTCATGGAGCATGTGGGAGCCAACATGGGTATCCAGACCCCGCTGTTGGTTATTGACTGGAGAGTTGTCTCGGTCATGTCTACATGTCTCCCGAACCCGTAGGGTCTACACACTTAAGGTTCGGTGACACTAGGGTTGTAGAGATATTAGTATGCGGTAACCCAAAAGTTGTTCGGAGTCCCGGATGAGATCCCAGACGTCACGATGAGTTCTAGAATGGTCCGGAGGTGAAGATTTATATATAGGAAGTCCAGTTTCGGCCATTGGGAAAGTTTCGGGGGTAATCGGTATTGTACCAGGACCACCGGAAGGGTCCCGGGGGTCCACCGGGTGGGGCCACCTATCCTGGAGGGCCCCATGGGCTGAAGTGGGAGGGGAACCAGCCCCTGGTGGTCTGGTGCGCACCCCATGGGCCTCCCCCTGCGCCTAGGGTTGGAAACCCTAGGGGTGGGGGGCGCCCCACTTGACTTGGGGGGCAAGTTCCCCCCCTTGGCCGCCGCCCCCCTTGGAGATTGGATCTCCTAGGGCCGCCCCCCTAGGGGTCCTATATATAGTGGGGGGGGGAGGGAGGGCACCACACCCAAGCCCTTGGCACCTCCCTCTCCCTCCGTGACACCTCTCCATCTCGTTGGTGCTTGGCGAAGCCCTGCCGAGATCCCGCTACTTCCACCACCACGCCGTCGTGCTGCTGGATCTCCATCAACCTCTCCTCTCCCCTTGTTGGATCAAGAAGGAGGAGACGTCTTCCCAACCGTACGTGTGTTGAACGCGGAGGTGCCGTCCGTTCGGCGCTTGGTCATCGGTGATTTGGATCACGACGAGTACGACTCCATCAACCCCGTTCTCTTGAACGCTTCCGCTCGTGATCTACAAGGGTATGTAGATGCACTCCCCTCTCCCTCATTGCTAGATGACTCCATAGATTGATCTTGGTGATGCGTAGAAAATTTTAAAATTCTGCTACATTCCCCAACAATGGCATCATGAGCTAGGTCTATGCGTAGATTCTATGCATTAGTAGAACACAAAGTAGTTGTGGGTGATGATTTGTTCAATTTGCTTGCCGTTACTAGTCTTATCTTGATTCGGCGGCATTGTAGGATGAAGCGGCCCGGACTGACCTTACACGTACTCTTACGTGAGACAGGTTCCACCGACTGACATGCACTAGTTGCATAAGGTGGCTAGCGGGTGTCTGTCTCTCCCACTTTAGTTGGATCGGATTCGATGAAAAGGGTCCTTATGAAGGGTAAATAGCAATTGGCATATCATCGTCGTGGTTTTGCATAGGTAAGAAACATTCTTGCTAGAAACCCATAGCAGCCACGTAAAACATGCAACAACATTTAGAGGACGTCTAACTTGTTTTTGTAGGGTATGCTATGTGATGTGATATGGCCAAAAGGATGTGATGAATGATATATGTGATGTATGAGATTTATTATGTTCTTGTAATAGGAATCACGACTTGCATGTCGATGAGTATGACAACCGGCAGGAGCCATAGGAGTTGTCTTAATTTATTTATGACCTACATGTCAATGAAAACGCCATGTAATTACTTTACTTTATTGCTAACCGTTAGCCATAGTAGTAGAAGTAATAGTTGGCGAGGCAACTTCATGAAGACACGATGATGGAGATCATGGTGTCATGCCGGTGACGATGGTGTTCATGCCGCGCCTCGAAGATGGAGATCAAAGGCGCAAGATGATATTGGCCATATCATGTCACTTTATGATTTGCATGTGATGTTTGTCATGTTTACATCTTATTTGCTTAGAATGACGGTAGCATAAATAAGATGATCCCTCGCAATAATTTCAAGAAAGTGTTCCCCCTAACTGTGCACGGTTTCTAAGGTCCGTTGTTCCGAAGCACCACGTGATGATCGGGTGTGATAGGTTCTAACGTTCGCATACAACGGGTGTAAGCCAAATTTACACACGCAATACACTTAGGTTAACTTGGCGAGCCTAGCATGTACAGACATGGCCTCAGAACACGGAAGACCGAAAGGTCGAACATGAGTCGTATAGTGGATACGATCAACATGAAGATGTTCACCGATGATGACTAGTCCGTCTCAAGTGATGATCGGACACGGCCTAGTTGACTCGGATCATGTATCACTTAGATGACTAGAGGGATGTCTATCTAAGTGGGAGTTCATTGAATAATTTGATTAGATGAACTTAATTATCATGAACATAGTCAAAAGGTCTTTGAAAATTATGTCATAGCTCATGCTTTGGTTCTACTGTTTTAGATATGTTTCTAGAGAAAATTATTTGAGAGTTGACAGTAGCAATTATGCAGACTGGGTCCGTGAACTGAGGATTGTCCTCATTGCTGCACAGAAGGGCTATGTCCTTAATGCACCGCTTAGTGCGTTGAACCTCGAGCGTCGTCTGTAGATGTTGGGAAACATCTGACATACACGTTTTGATGACTACGTGATAGTTCAGTGCGTAATGCTAATGGTTTAGAATTGTGGCACCAAAGACGTTTTTGAAACGTCGCAGAACATATGAGATGTTCCAAAGACTGAAATTGGAATTTCAGACTGGTGCCCACGTCAAGAGGTATGAGACCTCTGACAAGTTTCTTAAGCCTGCAAACTAAGGGAGAAAAACTCAATCGTTGAGAATGTGCTCAAATTGTCTGAGTACTGCAATCGCTTGAATCGAGTGGGAGTTAATCTTCCAGATGAGAAATTGATGGTTCTCCATAGTGACTGCCACCAAGCTATTGGAGCTTCAGGATGAACTATAACATATCAGGGATAGACATGATGGTCCTTGAGTAACTTGTGATGTTTGACACCGCGAAAGTAGAAATCAAGTGGAGCATCAATTGTTGATGGTTAAAACACTAGTTTCAGAAGGGCAAGGGAAAGAAGGGATACTTCATGAGACGGCAAATCAGTTGCTGCTCTAGTGAAGAAACCCAAGGTTGAACCAAAGCCGAGACTACGTGCTTCTATAATGAGGGGAACGGTCACTGAAGCTGAACTACCCTAGATACTTGATAGATGAGAAGGCTGGCAAGGTCGACAGAAGTATTTTGGATATACGTCATATTATTATGTACTTTACTAGTACTCCTAGTAGCACCAGGGTAATAAATACTGGTTCCGTTGCTAAGCGTTAGTAACTCGAAATAAAAGGCTCCGAAGACTAGCTAAAGGTGAGATGATGATATGTGTTGGATGTGTTTCCAAGGTTGATGTGATCAAACATCGCACGCTCCCTCTACCATCGAGATTGGTGTTAAACCGAAATAATTGTTATTTGGTGTTTGCGTTGAGCATAGACATGATTGGATTATGTTTATCACCACACGGTTATTCATTTAAGGAGAATAATGGTTACTCTGTTTATTTGAATAATACCTTCGATGGTCTTGCACCTAAAATGAATGGTTTATTGAATCTCGATCATAGTTATACACATGTTCATGCCAAAAGATATAAGATAGTAATGATAGTACCACGTACTTGTGGCACTGCCATTTGAGTCATGTTGGTATAAAACGCATGAAGAAGCTCCATGTTGATGGATCTTTGGTCTCACTCGTTTTGAAAAGATTGAGACATGCGGACCGTGTCTATTGGTAGATATGCATGAAGAAATTCCATGCAGATGGATCGTTTGGACTCACTTGATTTTGAATCACTTGAGACATGCAAATCATACCACATGGGCAAGATGACTGAAAGGCCTTGTTTTCAGTAAGATGGAACAAGAAAGCAACTTGTTGGAAGTAATACATTTTGATGTGTGCAGTCCAATGAGTGCTGAGGCATGCAGTGGATATCGTTATGTTCTTACTTCACACATGATTCGAGTAGATGCTGAGTATATTTACTTGATGAAACACAAGTCTGAATTATTGAAAGTTTCAAGTAATTTCAGAGTGAAGTTGAAGATCGTCGTGACAAGAGGATAAAATGTCTATGATATGATCATAGAGATGAATATCTGAGTTACGAGTTTGGCACACAATTAAGACATTATGGAAATTGTTTCACGAATAATACCGCCCGGACCACCATAGTGTGATGGTGTGTCCGAACATCACAACTGCACCCTATTGGATATGGTGCATACCATGATGTCTCTTATCGAATTACCACTATCGTTTATGGGTTAGGTATTAGAGACAACCGCACTCACTATAAATAGGGCACCACACAATTCCGTTGAGACGACACCGTATGAACTATGGTTTAGAAAAACCCTAAGCTGTCGTTTCTTAAAGGGATATTTACATTTCCCCCCTAACTTTGTCCCAACCTCATCTTTACCCCTAAATAAAAACAGTGCTCAACTTTACCCCTCTTCCGTTAAGTGCGCTTATGGAAATACCCTTCCGTACATTTTCCGTCTAGTCAAAGGCCTTTGACCGTTAACTGTGCGTGTAGAAAAATCTAACAGTCAAAGGCCTTTGACTGGACGGAAAATGTACGAAAGGGCATTTCTATAAGCGCACCTAACAGAAGAGGGGCAAAGTTGAGCACTGTTTTTATTTAGGGGTAAAGATGAGGTCGGGACAAAGTTAGGGGAAAAAATGGAATTAGCCCTTCCTTAAAAGTTTGGGGCTGCGATGCTTATGTGCAAAAGTTTCAGGCTGATAAGCTCGAACCCAAAGCGGATAAATGCATCTTCATAGAATACCCAAAACAGTTGGGTATACCTCCTATTTCAGATCCGGAAGCAAAAGTGATTGTTTCTAGAAACGGGTCCTTTCTCGAGGAAAAGTTTCTCTCGAAAGAATTGAGTGGGAGGATGGTGGAGACTTGATGAGGTTATTGAACCGTCACTTCAACTAGTGTGGAGCAGGGCACAGGAAGTTGTTCCTGTGGCACCTACACCGATTTGAAGTGGAAGCTTATGATAGTGATCATGAAACTTCGGATCAAGTCACTACCAAACCTCATAGGTCGACAGGGATGCATACTACTTCAGAGTGGTACGTAATCCTGTCTTGGAAGTCATGTTGCTAGACAACAATGAACCTACGAGCTATGGAGAAGCGATGGTGGGCCCGTATTCTGACAAATGGCTCGAGGCCATAAAATCTGAGAGAGGATCCATGTATAAAAACAAAGTATAGACTTTGTAAGAACTACTTGATGGTCGTAAGGCTGTTGGGTGCAGATGGATTTTAAGAGGAAGATGGACAATGATGGTAAATGTCACCATTAAGAAAGCTCGACTTGTCGTTAAGATGTTTTCTGACAAGTTCAAAGGAGTTGACTACGATGAGACTTTCTCACTCGTAGCGATGCTAAGAGTCTGTTGGAATTATGTTAGCAGTTACTGCATTATTTATGAAATCTTGCAGATAGGATGTCAAAACATTGTTTCCTCGACGTTTTTCTTGAGTAAAGGTTGTGTGTGATAAAACCAGAAGTTTTTTGACAATCCTGAAATATGCTAACAAGTATGCGAAGCTCCAGCAATCCTTCTAAGGACTGGAGTAAGCATCTCGGAGTTGGAATGCACGCTTTGATGAGATGATCAAAGATTTTGGGTTTATACAAAGTTTATGAGAAACTTGTATTTCCAAAGAAGTGAGTGGGAGCACTATAGAATTTCTGATGAGTATATGTTGTTGACTATTGTTGATCAGAAATGATGTAGAGTTTCAGGAAATCATATAGGGTTATTTGGAAAGTGTTTTTCAATGGAAAACCTGGATTAAGCTACTTGAACATTGAGCATCAAGATCTATAAGGATAGATCAAAATCGCTTAATAGTACTTTCAAACAAACACATACCATGACAGAATTTTGAAGGAGTTCAAAAATAGATCGGCAAAGAAGGAGTTCTTTGCTGTGTTATAAGGTATGAGTATTGAGTAAAACTCAAGACCCGACCACGGCAGAATAGAGAGAAAGGACGAAGGTCGTCCTCTATGCTTTAGACGTAGGCTCTAAAGTATGTTGTGTTGTGTACCGCACCTGAAGTGTGCCAAGCCATGAGTCAGTCAAGGGGTACAAGTGTGATCTAGGAATGGATCACAGGACAACGGTCAAGGTTATCCTTAGTAACTAGTGGACTAAGGAATTTTCTCGATTATGGAGGTGGTAAAAGAGTTCGTCGTAAAGGGTTACGCCGATGCAATCTTTGACACTAATCTGGATGATTCTGAGTAGTAAACCGGATTCGTATTGTAGAACCGTTATTTGGAATAGCTCCAAATAGAGCGTGGTAGCTGCATATACAAGATGACATAGAGATTTGAAAAGCACACACGGATCTGAAAGGTTCAGACCCGTTGACTATAACATATCTCACAAGCATAACATGATCAAACCCAGAACTCATTGAGTGTTAATCACATGGTAATCTGAACTAGATTATTGACTCTAGTAAACACTTTGGGTGTTAGTCACATGGGGATCTGACATTGAGTGTTAATCACATAGCGATGTGAACTGGATTATTGACTCTAGTGCAAGTGGGAGACTATTGGAAATATGCCCTAGAGGAAATAATAAATTAGTTATTATTATATTTCCTTGTTCATGATAATCGTTTATTATCCATGCTAGAATTGTATTGATAGGAAACTCAGATACATGTGTGGATACATAGACAACACCATGTCCCTAGTAAGCCTCTAGTTGACTAGCTCGTTGATCGATAGATGGTTACGGTTTCCTGACCATGGACATTGGATGTCGTTGATGACGGGATCACATCATTAGGAGAATGATGTGATGGACAAGACCCAATCCAAAGCCTAGCACAAGATCGTGTAGTTCGTATGCTAAAGCTTTTCTAATGTCAAGTATCATTTCCTTAGACCATGAGATTGTGCAACTCCTGAATACCGTAGGAATGCTTTGGGTGTACCAAACGTCACAACGTAACTGGGTGGCTATAAAGGTGCACTGTGGGTATCTCCGAAAGTGTCTGTTGGGTTGGCACAAATCAAGACTGGGATTTGTCACTCTGTGTAAACGGAGAGGTATCTCTGGGCCCACTCGATAGGACATCATCATAATGTGCACAATGTGACCAAGGAGTTGATTACGGGATGATGTGTTACGGAATGAGTAAAGAGACTTGCCGGTAACGAGATTGAACAAGGTACCGGGATACCAACGATCGAATCTCGGGCAAGTACTGTACCGGTAGACAAAGGGAATTGTATACGGGATTGATTGAATCCTTGACATCGTGGTTCATCCGATGAGATCATCATGGAGCATGTGGGAGCCAACATGGGTATCCAGATCCCGCTGTTGGTTATTGATCGGAGAGTTGTCTCGGTCATGTCTACATGTCTCCCGAATCCGTAGGGTCTACACACTTAAGGTTCGGTGACACTAGGGTTGTAGAGATATTAGTATGCGGTAACCCGAAAGTTGTACGGAGTCCCAGATGAGATCCCGGACGTCACGAGGAGTTCCGGAATGGTCCGGAGGTGAAGATTTATATATAGGAAGTCCAGTTTCGGCCATCGGGAAAGTTTCGAGGGTAATCGGTATTGTACCGGGACCACCGGAAGGGTCCCGGGGGTCCACCGGGTGGGGCCACCTATCCTGGAGGGCCCCATGGGCTGATGTGGGAGGGGAACCAGCCCCTGGTGGGCTGGTGCGCCCCCCATGGGCCTCCCCCTGCGCCTAGGGTTGGAAACCCTAGGGGTGGGGGGGCGCCCCACTTGACTTGGGGGGCAAGTTCCCCCCCTTGGCCGCCGCCCCCCCTTGGAGATTGGATCTCCTAGGGCCGGCGCCCCCTAGGGGTCCTATATATAGTGGGGGGGGAGGGAGGGCAGCCACACCCAAGCCCTTGGCACCTCCCTCTCCCTCCGTGACACCTCTCCATCTCGTTGGTGCTTGGTGAAGCCCTACCGAGATCCCGCTACTTCCACCACCACGGTGTCGTGCTGCTGGATCTCCATCAACCTCTCCTCTCCCCCTGCTGGATCAAGAAGGAGGAGACGTCTTCCCAACCGTACATGTGTTGAACGCGGAGGTGCCGTCCGTTCGGCGCTTGGTCATCGGTCATTTGGATCACGACGAGTACGACTCCATCAACCCCGTTCTCTTGAATGCTTCCGCTCGTGATTTACAAGGGTATGTAGATGCACTCCCCTCTCCCTCGTTGCTAGATGACTCCATAGATTGATCTTGGTGATGCATAGAAAATTTTGAAATTCTGCTACGTTCCCCAACAGTTCCGTCCCGCACAGTCGATTAGTAGAGCTGCAGACTCAAGGATTTCTCCCTCCAGCGTATATGGTCCCCGTCCGAGCCGGGCTCGCCACCTATAATGGTAGGGAGCAGGCGGAGAGCTTCCCCAGCCCCTCTAAGGGGGAGCGGGTGTGCCTTGTCCTTACTTACTACGGGGACTCGGATTTCCAATTCATCCGTTCCTCCGCGGGCTCCTGGAGTTTTACGGCCTCCAACTGCATACTTTCACCCCTGCTTCCATATTACACATCGCCGGCTACGTTGCCCTTTGCGAGCTATTTCTGGGCTGCGAGGCTCATTTCGAGCTGTGGAAAAGGTTATTTTTCCTTGTGCCCCGCACACAGTAGGGATCACTTTATCAAGTGGGCGGAGCCAAAATATGGCGCATCACCGAAACCCGGATACCTTTCTGGTACTCCGAAGAAGACGTCTGAAGACTGGACTTCGGAGTGGTTTTATATGGAGGACGTCCCCCTTCCAGACCCTGTTCGGCGGGGTCTTCCTGAGTTCAACAATGCTCCTCTGAAGAAACGCCGAAGATGGCGCCCACGGAGCCCCTAGGAGGAAGACAAAGGAGAAGTCCTTTACCTGATGAACCGGATTAAAGCGCTGGCTCGATCAGGTTTGACAATAATTGAGGTTATGTCAATATGCATAATGCAGGGAATGCAGCCACTTCAATATCGAGGGAACCCCCTGTGGTGTTTTAACGGGGAAGATGATGCCACCCGTTGTGGGCGTCAGGGACCAGACTCCGCTGCTGCTTTAGCAAAAATTATGTCCGAGTTGTTCAAGGGAGAGGAAGAGGAGTTCATCCGTATCAAGGCACGGGATGGATTCTCCATGTACAACCCTCCAAGATGGGTGAGTTATACCTCTTTACTCCCATTGTTCCCGCATTCTTCATCGTAGGTACTCACCTTGCCATTTTACGGCAGGAACTGCGAAAAGCTGTAAGGGAGGTCAACAACCCATCTCCACAACCAGAGGACCCTGACCAGGCCCTCGGTCCCAGACTTGAAGAGGATCCGGACATATTCGTGGAGCTGATAGACCGGCAATTCTATCAATTGAGCTGTGATGACGCCATGGTGGCCATAACGGCCGACTATCCCGGACTACTCCCTGCGTCGCACGTAAGAAAAACCAAAATCTCAACTCCAAAAATAGGATCCCCTTTTATACACTTCACCTACCGTACACATATGGTGTTTTAAAGGGAAGGCATTTAGGACACCGTGCCGAACCCGCAGCAACTTGCCATCAAGAGTCACCGAAGCCGGGTAGGCCAAAAAGGAAGGCGGTCAGGACGGAGACGCTGGCGCAGAGGTATTACACAAAACCTCGCTCTATGGTTGTCGTATTTCTCAAAATATAATGACGTCCATGTTTCTTTAATAGAAAGAATGCTCGACGGACTATATCTGGAGAGGCTGCCGATCATGCCTCCACCAGTCGGGCTCCAGGGCCGGACATAGAGGTGGAAGCCAACATGGGGCGGACGCCAGATGCTCCTCCTACAGAGGATGCGGATAGACTATCCGCTACAAATTCAGAAGTGGAGAGCGCCATGAATCACAGGTGTCGCCGGGCCGTACTCTATGACGCTTGTTTCTCACCAGATGACGTTAATTCCGGAGACGCGTACATCCGTGCTGCTCAAAATGGTCTAGCCAGAGCCACGTATCAGTATGTAAGGGATATACGGGTAAGAAAATCTGACGATTATATGTATCAGTAGCCCCTGAGACTTGAAACAGTTGACGCAACTGATTTAAGGATCATTATTTGTGCAGGTTCTTACGGAGAAGAATTCCCAATTGTCTCAAGAGCTGGACGAGTGCAAGGCCCGGCTGGAAGCCGCTGTTGCCGCATTGAAGGAGTCCAAAAAGGGTCCCCCTGGTAACTCTTTTATCTATTGCAAAGAATATGGGTACCAGATAGTATGCGACATGTATGCACACCTAACAATAGATGTTGCAGGTGGCCCCGGAGTGAATCTGGAGGTCGTGGAGGCGGATACGACACGTGATGATCGACAGCGAAATGCTGGCGAGCGCGTGCTGACGCGAGTCAGGAGGGAGAAAAATGATCTCCAAGACGCCAATATCTGGCTGGGCGTGGAACTGCAGGATGTCCGAGCCCAGCTTGCAGACTCCGTGAAGGAGAATAAACGGCTTCGGCGCGGCATTTTTAGTAAGTGCTTGAACGAACTTTTTTAAAGGAGTTCGGCGAAGAAGCCTGCTAACAGCGTTATGTCTGCAGGTATGCTGACGGGTCGTCCCGCGGAGGAGATGCCTGGGTCTTCGGGTGATCTTCTACCAAAGCTCTCATAACTGCACGAACAAGTTCGGCAGGTGATGCAGGGTATTGCCCAAGCCTTGTGGCCATCCACGTCCCCGCCAGGAGGCATGGGGGAGCTTATAGAGAAGCTCAAGGGAGCGCGGTGGCGCTTCCGATTATGGAAGATACCAGCCTGCTGACAAGGTGCAAGGGAAAGCCTGGGCTATGGTGAAGACACGATATACCAAGGCTGACCCAAACCACATGGCCGAGGTTGGACCCGTGGGGCCCGATTAAAGAGATCCCGTCAGTTTAGTGTATGATCAAGTAGCATTAGCCGCAAAGTATTCCCAACAGGATTGTAGGCTAGACAGCCTGTTGGATGGTATAGAAGAAGAATTTAATCACTCTTAGTGATTGTGTACTTCAAGTGACATATGTAATGTCCCTAGCCGGATTGTAAATCATTTGTCATGGCAGACCTTTTCGCTTCGACCTCTGGACCCGATAGTCTGGAGTGTATCCGAATACCCACTCGCTTATGTAAAAACCGGGGTATGCATGGAAACTAGGCGTAGGGGTCATAAGTGCTTGAACGGACAAGTACCCAACTAGCTATGTTATATTACATGGATAGTAAGAAACATCTTCCAGGGGGAATAGTTCCGCTAAGGGTTCCTTTCCCTGGGTACGCATGCCCTAATGTGCATGTACGAACTGCGAGACGCGGGCTAAAAACATCTGGGGGCGTGTAGTAATTTAAATGAAAGTTGTCTTTTATTCACCGACCGAATATTCCCTTAAAAACGCTAGCTTTCGGCTTCACCCAGTCTGAGGTACACATGCGGCTGACCCGACAGTAACAATCGTAGAGGTGCTCCCCTTATGCCCTAGCCGAATTAACGGGAACATAGGGCATAAATACAAGAGCCAGGCAACCCAGCTTGGCCAAAACTTAAGCCATATCGATGCATATAATGGCGAAAAAAGGTACATGCGGAAGAATAACACATGTGCGGGGCATAAAGCCCGGAAAGATAATTAGATTAAGCTTATGTATAAGAAGCCCCCAGGTATATTGAGCGCGGTTAGCGCGTCAAGATTGTGTAACCAAGACACAAGTGTAGCCCTTTAGGGCCTTGAAGAGAAAAGAGAGAAAAAACAGATGTGCAAAAAAATCATGGAGGTAAGGAGACGAACATAGAGTCCGGCACTAGGCGTAGAATCTTCGGAGTCTGGCTGCGTTCCATGGGTTTGGCTCGAGTCGATTATCCAATGCATCCCGCAGACGGTACGCTCCACCGGTCAGAACCTGGTCGATAATGAAGGGACCTTCCCATTTGGGCTTGAGCTTGTTCTTTTTCTTCTCCGGCAGGCGTAGAACTAGTTCGCCAACATTATAGGTTTTGGCCCGCACTTCTCTGCTTTGATACCTTCGAGCCTATTGCTGATAGAATGCGGAACGGGCTTTTGCCACGTCTCGCTCCTCCTCCAGGGCATCCAAACTGTCCTGCAGATCGAGCTTGGCCTCTCTTTCTTCGTACATGCGCACTCGAGGTGAGCCATGAATTATGTCGCAAGGCAGCACCGCCTCAGTGCTGTACACCATAAAAAATGGTGTGTATCTGGTAGTGCGATTCCGCGTGGTCCGCAGCCCCCATAGTACGGACTCGAGCTCCTCTAATGCCGCTCATGATAAGACCATTCGCTCGTTCGACTTGACCGTTAGTTTACGGATGATAGACAGAAGCATAATCGAGCTTGATGCCCATGTTGCTGCACCAAAGTTTCACCTCATCGGCTGTAAAGTTCGTGCCTTTGTCAGTGATGATGTTGTGGGGGATGCCATAACAGTGTGCAACCCCAGATATGAAGTCTATCACCGGTCCAGATTCAGCCGTTTTAATAGGTTTGGCTTCTATCCATTTGGTAAATTTATCCACCATGACCAGTAAGTATTTTTTCTTATGGGTTCCCCCGTTGAGGGGTCCGACCATATCGAGCCCCAGACCGCAAAGGGCCAAGTAATGGGGATTGTTTCGAGGGCGGTAGGTGGCATGTGGCTTTGGTTTGCAAAAAGCTGGCAACCGACACAATGTTGTACCAGATGCCGTGCATCTGCCCGGGCCGTCGGTCAATAAAAACCTGTACGGAAGGCCTTGCTTACAAGGGCCCGGGCTGCAGCATGGTGGCCGCCGAGTCCGGCATGGATTTCTGCCAAAATCTTCCGCCCTTCCTCTCCGGAGATGCACCTTTGAAGGGCTCCAGTTGTGCTTTTCTTATAAAGCTCTCCCTCATGGACCTTGTAGGCTTTAGATCGCCGCACTATGCAGCGGGCCTCATTTTGGTCCTCGGGTAATTCCTGTCTAGTTAGGTAGGCCAGGAATGGTTCTGTCCATGGGGCGATGACGGCCATTATCATGTGGGCTGAAGGTGTTATTTCGGTGGCAAAGCCTCCGATTGTGTCAGAGTGTTTGGTATCTGGGGTTGTGGCCGGGTCCGGACTATTTTTGCCGGTGTCCCCTTCCCATACCACAGATGGTTTAAACAGTCTTTCTTGGAAGATGTTCGGTGGGACAGGGTCGCATTTAGCGCCGATACGGGCGAGGATGTCCGCCGCCTGGTTGTTTTCCCGAGCCACATGGTGGAATTCAAGCCCCTCGAACCGAGCTGACATTTTGAGGATGGTGTTGTGATATGCCGCCATGTTCGGATCCTTGGCATCGAAGTCTCCATTTATTTGGGATATTGCAAGGTTCGAGTCCCCACGCACCTCTAGGCGTTGGATGCCCATGGAGACTGCCATCCGGAGGCCGTGTAATAGGGCCTCGTATTCGGCTGCATTATTGGAGTCTGTATATAGTATTTGGAGCACGTATTGCACCGTATCTCCGATGGGGTACGTCAGGACGACGCCAACCCCAGACCAGCCAGCATTTTAGAGTCGTCGAAGTGCATGATCCAATTGGAGTATGCGCCGTACTCTTTAGGGAGTTCGGCTTCTGCCATTCGGCTACGAAATCGGCCAGTACTTGCAACTTAATGGCTTGTCGTGGCTTATATGTTATGTTGAACGGGAGGAGCTCGATGGCCCATTTGGCAATCCGACCTGTGGCATCGCGGTTGTTTATTATGTCATTGAGTGATACTTCGGAGGCCACCGTAATTGAACACTCTTGAAAGTAGTGTCGTAATTTCCGGGATGCCATAAATACCACGTATGCTATCTTTTGGTAATGTGGGTAACGTGATTTGCATGGAGTGAGGACAGTGGATACATAATATACCGGCTTTTGAAGTGGGAATTTATGTTTGTCCATCTCTCATTCGACGATGAGCACTGCGCTTACAACTTGGTGAGTTGCCGCTATATATAATAGCATTGGTTCGCCAATAGTTGGCGCGGCCAAGATCAGGTTGGTGGCCAGGATGGCTTTTATTTCTTCCAGTCCGGCCGTGGCTGCGTCCGTCCACTCGAAGTGTTCGGTGCACCGAAGAAGGAGATAAAGGGGAAGTGCCTTTTCTCCTAATCGGGAGGTAAAGAGGCTTAAAGTCACCACACATCCAGTTAATTTCTGGATTTGCTTGAGGTCAGTTGGGATAGCCAACTGCCACAAAGCTCAGATTTTAGCCAGATTTGCTTCAATTCCTCTACTGGAGACGATGATGCCCAGGAGCTTTCCGGCGGGAACGCCGAAAACGCATTTTTATGGATTGAGCTTGATGTCGTATGTTCGGAGATTGGTGAACGTGAGCCTCAAGTCGTATATTAAAGAGTCGAAGTGTCTGGTTTTAATGACCACATCGTCTACATATGCCTCCACAGTCTTACCGATCTGCTTTTCCAGACATGTCTGGATCATGCGCTGATATGTTGCGCCGACGTTTTTGAGCCCGAAGGGCATTGTGTTAAAACAGAAGGGGCTGTATGGTGTGATAAATGCCGTTGCGACTTGATCAGACTCCGCCATCTTAATTTGGTGGTAACCAGAGTATGCGTCAAGGAAGCACAATGATTCGTGTCCTGTAGTAGCGTCGATGATTTGATCGATGCGGGGGAGTGGAAAGGGATCCTTTGGGCAAGCCTTATTAAGGTCTTTGAAGTCGACGCATAGGCGCCAGGATTTGTCCTTCTTTGGTAGCATCACCAGGTTTGCTAGCCAGTCCGGATGTTTTATTTCTCTAATAAATCTGACCTCCAGTAGCTTGGCTAGCTCCTCTCCCATGGCTTGTCACTTAGGTTTAGAGAAACACCGGAGAGTCTGCTTGACCGACTTGAATCCTTTTAGAACATTAAGGCTATGCTCGGCCAATCTGCATGGGATTCTTGGCATGTCTGAAGGATGCCAGTCGAATATGTCCCCATTCTCGCGCAGAAACTCCCGTAGTGCGGCATCTACAGCGGGGTTTAACTGTGCCCCGATGGATGTTGTTTTTGTGGGGTCCGTTGGATGGACTTGGAATTTGACTATTTCGTCCGCTGGTTTAAAGGAGGTGGACTTGGATCTTTTGTCTAGTGTCACGTCGTCCCGGTCCATCGTGGAGCGCAGCGCGGTTAACTCCGCCATAAGGGCTTCAGATAATGCCTCGAGGGCTAGTGCGGCTGTTTTGTCATCGGCGCGGAGTGCTATGTCCGGATCACTAACTAGAGTGATGATTCCATTGGGTCCGGGCATTTTGAGCTTCATGTACCCGTAATGGGGTATGGCTTGAAAAATCGTGAATGCCTCCCGCCCTAGAAGGGTGTGGTATCCGCTACTGAACGGGGCCACTTGGAATGTAATTTCTTCGGACCTGTAATTCTCCGGAGTGCCGAATACAACATCAAGTGTGATTTTCCCAGCGCAACGTGCCTCCCGACTAGGGATGATTCCTCGGAAGCTCGTACTGCTTTGCTCAATACGGTTGATGTCTATTTTCATTTTTTGGAGAGTTTCCTCATAAGTGAGGTTTAATCCGCTGCCGCCGTCCATGAGCACCTTATTGAGCCGAAAGCCGTCCACAATTGGACTGAGGACCAAAGTGGCTGGTGTTCGGGCTGTTCGGAATTTAGGTTCGTCACTGACATTGAAGGTGATAGCCGTGTCGCTCCATGGATTTATTGCTGCCATGTGGCAGACTTCGGCGAGGCTGCGGAGTGCTCGCTTACGCCTATTATTTGAGGCGAAGGTCTCGAAGACCGTTAATATTGTATTGTTATCCGTGGGAAGGTGCTCTAAGGTATTTTGGGTGAGGAGATCCGCACCGCTTTTGGCCACCTGCCAGAGTACCCAACATGCTCTAAGGCTGTGTGTTAATATGGTATCCGCTGTACTATGGATTTTGCAGGGCCCGTTAAGCCATCCCTCCAATACGGTTCCACGCCCTATAGTGGGCTTTTGTTTCTTTGTAATTGAGTCGGGCGACTTATGACAGTGCACCCTTTTAGTTCGGACTGGGGGTTTTGTTAGAGCCAGATTATCCCAAAATTGCGTTTGGGTTTTCCAGGCACTTTCCATCGCACAGTATTTCCGTACTATGGCCGCCAAGTCAGCGAAGTGTGCTATGTCACGGCGACTTATGGCATTGAGGACTCCCTTGTCCGTGCAATTGTTGCAAAAGAACGAAATTGCCTCTTCCTCGCGACAGTCCTTGACCTTGTTCATTACAAGGAGGAATCTGGCCCAATAGTGATGTACTGTCTCTTGGTGTGCTTGCCTAATGTGGGAAAGATCGTTTGTATCTGGGTGGGTGGGTGGATTTAAGTCCAGACCTTGACCCAATCTGTGATCCCGGGGCATGGGAGTTTCTGATCTTGGAAGTTCGGGCTCCGGGATGTTGCCCTGTGGGTTCGGTATACGGCCTGATTCTGGATTCAGGGTTAGTGCGGTGTCCTCCCGTGAGCGAGCATCCTCTTCAAAGAGCTCGGGAATCCGGACATAGTTCGTCCTCACGATAGAGGGAGAATCGCCGCATTGCTCCTCCACCACCGCTATCTGATGGGTGACCGGTGGAGAGTTAATCTCCCTTTGGTCGGGTTTAAGCCCGATCCGATCGTAGTCCGTAGTGACTCCCAAAGCGGCAATGCGATCCAAGAGCTCGTTCAAAGAGGAGAGATCCATTGGATCCATCTGCTCGGCAAATGTCGAGCCGATGTGGAGGCTATTTTCGATGACCCGAGAGGTCATCGTCCACGCAGCGGCCGAGCGGGCGGTCATGACGAAGCCGCCTAGTCGGAGAGTTTGGCCTACAACCAGGGCTCCCCCAGAGGTGATGTTGTCCTTGACAACAAGGCGAGCCATCCTCCTTATGGTGATGACACAGTGGAACTCTCAATGAAAGCACCAACGTCGGTGTCAAAACCGGCGGATCTTGGGTAGGGAGTCCCGAACTGTGCATCTAGGGCAGATGGTAACAGGAGGCAGGGGACACGATGTTTACCCAGGTTCAGGCCCTCTTGATGGAGGTAATACCCTACGTCCTGCTTGATTGTTCTTGATAATATGAGTGTTACAAGAGTTGATCTACCATGAGATCAGAGAGGCTAAACCCTAGAAGCTAGCCTATGGTATGATTGTATGTTGTCCTACGGACTAAAACCCTCCGGTTTATATAGACACCAGAGGGGGTAGGGTTACACAAGGTCGGTTACAAAGGAGGAGATATACATATCCGTATTGCTTAGCTTGCCTTCCATGCCAAGTAGAGTCCCATCCGGACACGAGACGAAGTCTTCAGTCTTGTATCTTCATAGTCCAACAGTCCGGCCAAAGGATATAGTCCGACTGTCCGGAGACCCCCTAATCCAGGACTCCCTCAGTCTCACTCTTCCTCTTGAAGAAATATACCCGTGTATCTTGAATAATCATCCACAATCACCAAGCAATACTTCCTACCCACAAGACTATCAAAATATGGAGGCCCAAAGAGATCCATGTGAAGGAGCTCCAAAGGCCTCTTCGAGTAAATGATAGTCATGGGAGGGTGAGCCTTTTCATGTAGCTTTGCTTCGATACAAGCACTGCAGGCACGATCTTTAGCAAAACTAACATTTGTTAGTCCACGGACATGGTCCCCCTTGAGAAGACTTTGCAAAGATCTCATATTGACATGGGCTAAACGGCGATGCCAAAGCCATCCCACGTCAACTTTAGCCATTAGGCATGTCACGGTCTTAGTGAGTTGCTCTGAAAAGTTAATCACATAGAGACCATTTTCGACATGCCCAACAAAGGCTACTTTAAGAGTCTTGATCCACAAGAGGGCCACGGTATCAACATCAAAGAAGGTGGCAAAGCCCATGAGTGCAAGTTGACGAACGGAAAGTAAATTGTATGCAAGGGACTCAACAAGCATGACCTTCTCGATCGTGAGATCATGAGAAATGACAACGTTTCCGAGTCCCAATACCTTAGAGGACGAGGCGTCACCCCACTCGATGTTAGTAGGCATAGATGGAATCTTTTGCACATCCACCACCAAGTCCTTGCTTCCGGTCATATGATTAGTAGCTCCACTATCGAGCAACCATGATCCCCCACCGGAAGCAAACACCTACACGAGATCAATGCTTGGTTTTAGGTACCCATTTTGTAATGGGTCCTTTGATGTTAGTAACAAGGGTCTTAGGAACCCAAATAGACCATTCAATGTACTCGTAAGAAGAAACAACAAATTTGGCATAGACATGTCAATCACTAGCACGACATAACACATAAGAAGGGTTAAAGTCGTCGGCTTTGTTGGGAGGAGTAGCATTGCCCTTCTTGGCATCACTACTCTTCACATTGTTCTTCTTCTTCTTAGAGGAACCTTCTCCCTCTTTGACAAAAGTTTGCATGAGAGGAGGAGGTCATTTGGTCTTGTCATTCTTCTTCTTGTTCTTGGACTTGGGTGCAAACCCAATCCCTTCCTTGGCCACAACTTCCTTTTGATTGCTCAAAAGGTCGTTGAGGTTCTTCTTGCCTTGTATGCACAACACAATGCCTTTCTGACGTTGCTCCTTCAACTTAGCATTCTCCTCAACAAGATGCACATGTTCACAGCATGGGTTAGTAGCATTTGCATTATCAATTAAGACCATATGAGGAGATGTGGCTTTCTCCTTGGTTAGCTTTACTTGGAGTTGATCATGAGACTCTTTGAGGCTAGAATGAGCACCCTTCAAGACCTTGTGAGCTTTGTCAAGTAAGTCAAACTCCTCTTTGAGCCTAGAAAGATCAACTCTAAGCTTGGTCTTCTCGGAGTTTAGCACACGAGAAACAACAAGAGCATGATCTAGATCTTTCTTTAGTTTAGCATAGTCATCGTTGTGTGACTCCTCAAGAGCCGAGCGATGACAATGCTCTTGTTGGGGAACGTAGTAATTTCAAAAATTTCCTACGCACACGCAAGATCATGGTGATGCATAGCAACGAGAGGGGAGAAAGTTGTCCATGTACCCTCGTAGACCGAAAGCGGAAGCGTTAGCACAACGCGGTTGATGTAGTCGTACGTCTTCATGATCCGACCGATCCAAGTACTAAATGCACAACACCTCCGAGTTCAGCACACGTTCAGCTTGATGACGCCCCGCGAACTCCGATCCAGCAGAGCTTCATGGGAGAGTCCCGTCAGCACGACGGCGTGGTGACGGTGATGATGTTGTTATCGACGCAGGGCTTCGCCTAAGCACCGCTATGATATGACCGAGGTGGAATATGGTGGAGGGGGGCACCGCACACGGCTGGGAGAGATCAACTGATCAACTTATGTGTCTAGAGGTGCTCCCCTGCCCCTGTATATAAAGGAGCAAGGGTGGAGGCCGGCCGGCCCTCTATGGGCGCGCCAGGAGGAGGAGTCCTCCTCCTAGTAGGAGTAGGACTCCCCTTTCCTACTCCTACTAGGAGGAGGAAAGGAAGGAGGAGAAGGAGAAGGAAGGAGAAGGAGGAAAAGGAGGAAAGGCGGCCGGACCCCTAGTCCAATTCGGTTTTGGCTAGGGGGGCCGCGCGCCCTACCTCCTCTCTTCCACCACTTGGCCCATGAGGCCCATTACTTCTTCCTCGTATTCCCGTAACTCCCCGGTACCCCCGAAAATACCCGAATCACTCGGAACCTTTCCAATGTCCAAATATAGTCGTACAATATATCGATCTTTATGTCTCGACCATTTCGAGACTCCTCGTCATGTCCCCGATCTAATCCGGGACTCCGAACTACCTTCGGTACATCAAATCACATAAACTCATAATACAATCGTCACCAAAACTCTAAGCGTGCGGACCCTACGGGTTCGAGAACTCTGTAGACATGACCGAGACATGTCTCCGGTCAATAACCAATAGCGGAACCTGGATGCTCATATTGGCTCCCACATATTCTACGAAGAACTTTATCGGTCAAACTGCATAACAACATACGTTGTTCCCTTTGTCATCGGTATGTTACTTGCCCGAGATTCGATCGTCGGTATCTCAATACCTAGTTCAATCTCTTTACTGGCAAGTCTCTTTACTCGTTCCGTAATACATCATCCCGCAACTAACTCATTAGTTGCAATGCTTGCAAGGCTTAAGTGATGTGCATTACCGAGAGGGCCCAGAGATACCTCTCCGACAATCGGAGTGACAAATCCTAATCTCGAAATACGCCAACCCAACAAGTACCTTCGAAGACACCTGTAGAGCACATTTATAATCACCCAGTTACGTTGTGACGTTTGGTAGCACACAAAGTGTTCCTCTGGTAAATGGGAGTTGCATAATCTCATAGTCATAGGAACATGTATAAGTCATGAAGAAAGTAATAGCAACAAACGAAACGATCAAGTGCTATGCTAACGGAATGGGTCAAGTCAATCACATCATTCTCGTAATGATGTGATCCTGTTAATCAAATGACAACTCATGTCTATGGTTAGGAAACATAACCATCTTTGATCAACGAGCTAGTCAAGTAGAGGCATACTAGTGACACTCTGTTTGTCAATGTATTCACACATGTATTATGTTTCCGGTTAATACAATTCTAGCATGAATAATAAACATTTATCATGATATAAGGAAATAAATAATAACTTTATTATTGCCTCTAGGGCATATTTCGTTCAGTCTCCCACTTGCACTAGAGTCAATAATCTAGTTCACATCGCCATGTGATTTAATACCAATAGTTCACATCACCATGTGATTAACACCCATAGTTCACATCGACATGTGACTAACACCCAAAGGGTTTACTAGAGTCAATAATCTAGTTCACATTGCTATGTGATTAACACCCAAAGAGTACTGAGGTGTGATCATGTTTTGCTTGTGAGAGAAGTTTAGTCAACGGGTCTGCCAGATTCAGATCCGTAAGTATTTTGCAAATTTCTATGTCAACAATGCTCTGCACAGAGCTACTCTAGCTAATTTCTCCCACTTTCAATACGTATCCAGATTGAGATTTAGAGCCATCTGGATCAGTGTCAAAATTTGCATCGACGTAACCCTTTACGACGAACCTTTGGTCACTTCCATAATCGAGAAACATATCCTTATTCCACTCAGGATAATTTTGACCAATGTCCAGTGATCTACTCCTAGATCACTATTGTACTCATTTGCCAAACTCAGGGCAGGGTATACAATAGGTCTGGTACACAGCATGGCATACTTTATAGAACCTATGGCTGAGGCATAGGGAATGACTTTATTCTCTCTCTATCTTCTGCCGTGGTCGGGTTTTGAGTCTTACTCAACTTCACACCTTGTAATACAAGCAAGAACTCCTTCTTTGACTGTTCCAGTTTGAACTACTTCAAAATCTTGTCAAGGTATGTACTCATTGAAAAACTTATCAAGCGTCTTGATCTATCTCTATAGATCTTGATGCTCAATATGTAAGCAGCTTCACCGAGGTCTTTCTTTGAAAAACTCCTTTCAAACATTCCTTTATGCTTTGCAGAATAATTCCACATTATCTCCGATCAACAATATGTCATTCACATATACTTATCAGAAATGTTGTAGTGCTCCCACTCACTTGTAAATACAGGCGTCACCGCAAGTCTGTATAAAACTATATGCTTTGATCAACTTATCAAAGCGTATATTCCAACTCCGAGATGCTTGCACCAGTCCATAGATGGATCGCTGGAGCTTGCATATTTTTGTTAGTACCTTTAGGATTGACAAAACCTTCTGGTTGCATCATATACAACTCTTCTTTAATAAATCCATTAAGGAATGCAGTTTTGTTTATCCATTTGCCAGATTTCATAAAATGCGGCAATTGATAACATGATTCGGACAGACTTAAGCATAGATATGAGTGAGAAACTCTCATCGTAGTCAACACCTTGAACTTGTCGAAAACCTTTTTGCGAAAATTCTAGCTTTGTAGATAGTAACACTACTATCAGCGTCCGTCTTCCTCTTGAAGATCCATTTAATCTCAATGGCTCGCTGATCTTTTGGCAAGTCAATCAAAGTCCATACCTTGTTCTTATACATGGATCTCATCTCAGATTTCATGGCCTCAAGCCATTTCGCGGAATCTGGGCTCATCATCGCTTCCTCATAGTTCGTAGGTTCGTCATGGTCAAGTAACATGACCTCCAGAACAGGATTAGCGTACCACTCTGGTGCGGATCTCACTCTGGTTTACCTACGAGGTTCGGTAGTAACTTGATCTGAAGTTACATGATCATCATCATTAGCTTCCTCACTAATTGGTGTTGTAGTCACTGGAACAGATTTCTGTGATGAACTACTTTCCAATAAGGGAGCAAGTACAGTTACCTCATCAAGTTCTACTTTTCTCCCACTCACTTCTTTCGAGAGAAACTCCTTCTCTAGAAAGGATCCATTCTCAGCAATGAATATCTTGCCTTCGGATCTGTGATAGAAGGTGTACCCAACATTTTCTTTTGGGTATCCTATGAAGACGCACTTCTCCAATTTGGGTTTGAGCTTATCAGGTTGAAACTTTTTCACATAAGCATTGCAACCTCAAACTTTAAGAAACGACAGCTTAGGTTTCTTGCCAAACCATAGTTCATACGGTGTCATCTCAACGGATTTAGATGGTGCCCTATTTAACGTGAATGTAGTTGTCTCTAATGCATAACCTCAAAACTATAGTGGTTAATCGGTAAGAAACATCATAGATTGCACTATATCCAATAATAGTACGGTTATGACGTTCAGACACACCATTATGCTGTGGTGTTCCAGGTGGCACGATTTTGTGAAACTATTCCACATTGTTTTAATTGAAGACCAAACTCGTAACTCAAATATTTGTCTCTGTGATCAGATCGTAGAAACTTTATTTTCTTGTCACGATGATTTTCCACTTCACTCTGAAGTTTTTGAACTTTTCAAATGTTTCAGAGTTATGTTTCATCAAGTAGATATGCCCATATCTGCTCAAATCATCTGTGAAGGTCAGAAAATAATGATACCCGCCGTGAGCCTCAACATTCATCGGACTGCATACATCAGTATGTATTATTTCCAATAAGTCAGTTGCTTGCTCTATTGTTCCGGAGAACGGAGACTTAGTCATCTTGCCCATGAGGCACGGTTCGCAAGCATCAACTGATTCATAATCAAGTGATTCCAAAAGCCCATCAGCATGGATTTTCTTCATGCACTTTACACCAATATGACCTAAACGGCAGTGCCACAAATAAGTTGCACTATCATTATTAACTTTGCATCTTTTGGCTTCAATATTATGAGAATGTGTATCACGACAATCGAGATCCAACAAACCATTTTCATTGGGTGTATGACCATAGAAGGTTTTATTCATGTAAACTGAACAACAATTTATTCTCTTACTTAAATGAATAACCGTATTGCAATAAACATGATAAAATCATATTCATGCTCAACACAAACACCAAATAACACTTATTTAGGTTCAACACTAATCCCGAAAGTATAGGGAGTGTGCGATGATGATCATATCAATCTTGGAACCACTTCCAACACACATCATCACTTCGCCCTTAACTAGTCTCTGTTCATTCTACAACTCCCATTTCGAGTTACTAGTCTTAGCAACTGAACCAGTATCAAATACCGAGGGGTTGCTATGAAGACTAGTAAAATACACATCAATAATCTGTATATCAAATATACCTTTGTTCACTTTGCCATCCTTCTTATCCGCCAAATACTTGGGACAGTTCCGCTTCCAGTGACCAGTCCCTTTGAAGTAGAAGCACTTAGTCTCAGGCTTAGGATCAGACTTGGGCTTCTTCACTTGAGCAGCAACTTGCTTGCCGTTCTTCTTGAAGTTCCCTTTCTTTCCCTTTGCCCTTTTCTTGAAACTAGTGGTCTTGTTAATCATCAACACTTGATGCTCTTTCTTGATTTCTACCTTCATCGATTTCATCATCATGAAAAGCTCGGGAATCGTTTTCATCATCCCTTGCATACTATAGTTCATCACGAAGTTCTACTAACTTGGTGATGGTGACTAGAGAATTCTGTCAATCACTATTTTATCTGGAAGATTAACTCCCAATTGATTCAAGCGATTGTAGTACCCAGACAATCTGAACACATGCTCACTGCTTGAGCTATTCTCCTCCATCTTTTAGCTATAGAACTTGTTGGAGACTTCATATCTCTCAACTCGGGTATTTGCTTGAAATATTAACTTCAACTCCTAGAACATCCATATGATCCATGACGTTCAAAACGTCTTTGAAGTCCCGATTCTAAGTTGTTAAGCATGGTGCACTAAACTATCAAGTAGTCATCATATTGAGCTAGCCAAACGTTCATGACGTCTGCATCTGCTCCTGCAATAGGTCTGTCACCTAGCGGTGCATTAAGGACATAATTCTTCTATGCAGCAATGAGGATAAACCTCAGATCACGGATCCAATCCGCATCATTTCTACTAACATCTTTCAACTTAGTTTTCTCTAGGAACATAACAAAAATAAAACAGGGGAGCTAAACGCGAGCTATTGATCTACAACATAGATATGCTAATACTAGCAGGACTAATTTCATGATAAATTTAAGTTCAATTAATCATATTACTTAAGAACTCCCACTTAGAAATACATCCCTCTAATCTTCTAAGTGATCACGTGATCCAAATCAACTAAACCATAAATGATCATCACGTGAAATGGAGTAGTTTTCAATGGTGAACACCACTATGTTGATCATATCTACTATATGATTCACGCTCGACCTTTCAGTCTCAGTGTTCTGAGGCCATATCTGCATATGCTAGGCTCGTCAAGTTTAACCTGAGTATTCTGCGTGTGCAAAACTGGCTTGCACCCGTTGTAGATGGACGTAGAGCTTATCACACCCGATCATCACGTGGTGTCTGGGCACGATGAACTTTGGCAATGGTGCATACTCAGGGAGAACACTTTTATCTTGAAATTTAGTGAGAGATCATCTTATAATGCTACCGTCAATTAAAGCAAGATAAGATGCATAAAAGATAAACATCACATGCAATCAAAATATGTGACATGATATGGCCATCATCATCTTGTGCCTTTGATCTCCATCTCCAAAACATCGTCATGATCTCCATCGTCACCGGCATGACACCATGATGTCCATCATCTTGATCTATATCAATGTGTCGTCACATGGTTGTCTCGCCAACAATTGCTCTTGCAACTATTGCTATCGCATAGCGATAAAGTAAAGCAATTATTTGGCACTTGCATCTTATGCAATAGAGAGATAACCATAAGGCTTTTGCCAGTTGCCGATAACTTCAACAAAACATGATCATCTCATACAACAACTTATATCTCATCACGTCTTGACCATATCACATCACAACATGCCCTGCAAAAACAAGTTAGACTTCCTCTACTTTGTTGTTGCAAGTTTTACGTGGCTGCTATGGGCTGAGCAAGAACCGTTCTTACCTACGCATCAAAACCACAACGATAGTTTGTCAAGTTGGTGCTGTTTTAAACTTCGCAAGGACCGGGCGTAGCCACACTCGGTTCAACTAAAGTTGGAGAAACTGACACCCGCTAGCCACCTGTGTGCAAAGCACGTCGGTAGAACCAGTCTCGTGTAAGCGTACGCGTAATGTCGGTCCGGACCGCTTCATCCAACAATACCGCCGAACCAAAGTGTGACATGCTGGTAAGCAGTATGACTTATATCGCCCACAACTCACTTGTGTTCTACTCGTGCATATTACATCAACGCATAAAACCAGGCTCGGATACCACTGCTGGGGAACGTAGTAATTTCAAAAATTTCCTACGCACACGCAAGATCATGGTGATGCATAGCAACGAGAGGGGAGAGTGTTGTCCATGTACCCTCGTAGACCGAAAGAGGAAGCATTAGCACAATGCGGTTGATGTAGTCGTACGTCTTCACGATCCGACTGATCCAAGTACCGAACGCACGACACCTCCCAGTTCAGCACACGTTTAGCTCGATGACGTCCCGCGAACTCCGATCCAGCAGAGTTTCACGGGAGAGTTCCGTCAGCACGTCGGCGTGGTGTCGGTGATGATGTTTCTACCAACGCAGGGCTTCGCCTAAGCACCGCTACGATATAACCGAGGTGGAATATGGTGGAGGGGGCACCGCACACGGCTGGGAGAGATCAACTGATCAACTTATGTGTCTAGAGGTGCTCCCCTGCCCCTGTATATAAAGGAGCAAGGTGGGAGGCCGGCCGACCCTCTATGGGCGCGCCAGGAGGAGTCCTCCTCCTAGTAGGAGTAGGACTCCCCTTTCCTACTCCTACTAGGAGGAGGAAAGGAAGGAGGAGAAGGAGAAGGAAGGAGAAGGAGGAAAAGGAGGAAAGGGGGGTCGGACCCCTAGTCTAATTCGGTTTGGGCTAGGGGGGCGCGCGCCCTGCCTCCTCTCTTCCACCACTTGGCCCATGAGGCCCATTACTTCTTCCTCGTATTCCCGTAACTCCCCGGTACCCCCGAAAATACCCGAATCACTCGGAACCTTTCCGATGTCCGAATATAGTCGTCCAATATATCGATCTTTATGTCTCGACCATTTCGAGACTCCTCGTCATGTCCCCGATCTCATCCAGGACTCCGAACTACCTTCGGTACATCAAATCACATAAACTCATAATACAATCGTCACCGAAACTTCAAGCGTGCGGACCCTACGGGTTCGAGAACTATGTAGACATGACCGAGACATGTCTCCGGTCAATAACCAATAGCGGAACCTGGATGCTCATATTGGCTCCCACATATTCTACGAAGATCTTTATCGGTCAGACCGCATAACAACATACGTTGTTCCCTTTGTCATCGGTATGTTACTTGCCCGAGATTCAATCGTCGGTATCTCAATACCTAGTTCAATCTCGTTACCGGCAAGTCTCTTTACTCGTTCCGTAATACATCATCCCACAACTAACTCATTAGTTGCAATGCTTGCAAGGCTTAAGTGATGTGCATTACCGAGAGGGCCCAGAGATACCTCTCCGACAATCGGAGTGACAAATCCTAATCTCGAAATACACCAACCCAACAAGTACCTTCGGAGACACCTGTAGAGCACCTTTATAATCACCCAATTACGTTGTAACGTTTGGTAGCACACAAAGTGTTCCTCTAGTAAACGGGAGTTGCATAATCTCATAGTCATAAGAACATGTATAAGTCATGAAGAAAGCAATAGCAACAAACTAAATGATCAAGTGATATGCTAACGGAATGGGTCAAGTCAATCACATCATTCTCCTAATGATGTGATCCCATTAATCAAATGACAACTCATGTCTATGGTTAGGAAACATAACCATCTTTGATCAACGAGCTAGTCAAGTAGAGGCATACTAGTGACACTCTGTTTGTCTATGTATTCATACATGTATTATGTTTCCGGTTAATACAATTCTAGCATGAATAATAAACATTTATCATGATATAAGGAAATAAATAATAACTTTATTATTGCCTTTAGGGCATATTTCCTTCAGCTCTTCCTCAAGAGAATTAGAGAGATCTGATATCTCATCGGCATAGTCACGACTATGCCCTTCCATCTTAGAGATGGTTTCCTCGTGAGCCTCGATCATGTCATTGGCTTCACCAAGTTGTTCCAAGAGAGCCACGAAGTGCTTCTTGGATTTACCCTTAATCTTACTCATAAAAGAATCAAAATCATTTTCCTCCACATTAGACCCCTCATGTTCATCAATGCAATCCGTCAATGAAGGATTATTAATGATGGCAGTTTTGATGTTGGGGGTTACCTTGTTGGTGGCTTTAGCCATGAGGCACTTGGCGATGATGTTCTCATTGGGTGAGCTGAAGACAGACACCCGTGGAGTTGTCACAGTGGCAACACAGGCCATGGCAACTGGCTCGCCGTCTTCATCATCATCATCATGCTCATTGTACTCTTCTTGTGCCACCAACCCCTTGGGAGGAGTCTTCTTGGTGAAGTTTCTCTTGTTGGGGAAAGACTTGGCCTTGTCCTTTCGGATGAGCTTACCACCATTGTCTTCCCTCTTCTCATAAGGACATTCCGCAACAAAGTGGCTCACATTGCCACAATTATAGCACGTCCTCACTCGTTGCTTGACCTTCACGCCACTTGAGTGGTTTTTATTGAAGTTGGGCCTTGTGATCTTCTTGCTCCAAAATTGCCTTGAAGCAAGAGCCATGTGTTCATGATAGGCATACTTTGTATCTTCAGGGTTGCTCTCCTCTTCTTCCTCTTTGTCCTCTTCGTCCACACTAACCTTGGCCTTCAATGCAAGGTTGGGCTTCTTTGCTCTTTGAGAACGTAACACCGCATTGTCGGCGGTCTTGTCCAAGATGCTCATAGCCACAAACTCATCCAACACTTCACTTGAGGACAAGGTGTGGAAGTCCGGCCTTTGACGAATGACGGAGGACATTGCCTTGTGATAAGGCATCATGGCCTTGAGGAATTTGCGCTTGATAAAATTGTCATTCGTATCCTTGCTCCCATGATCTCGGAGTGAGACCACGAGTTTGGTTAATCTCCGATAAAGCTCGCGAGGTTCTTCATCTTCTTTCATTGCAAACTCGTCGGCTTCATCTTGCACCACTTCATAGTTGGAGCGTTGAATGCTTGCGCTTCCCCTATAGAGGGAAACAACATGGTGCCATGCATCCTTGGCCATGGTGAAGGGCCAGAGATGAGCAAGATCTTCGGGTGGAATTGCATCTTGGATGATGAAGAGAGCATTATCATTGACTTGATTATCCACTGCTTCTCTAGGGGTGAAGTTACTTCGGTCATGAGGATAAAAACCTTATTCAATGATTCTCCAAATGTTAGTATTAACATGGTTCAAATGACGCTTAAAGCGATAAACCCAAGAATCAAAGTCCTCATTTTCACAATCTTAGGGGGAAGACCGGCATGATTCAAATGAGTGGAAGGAATTGGTCCACCATAAGTAAGCGGAGGTTCCACATGGGTAAAGATGCTGTTGCCAATTTTACCACTAGAAGAAGGAGCCTTTTCACTAGTAGCTTCCCCCTTGTCGGAGTTAGGATCTGTCACCTTGTTAGTGGGATCACCCACTTTCAACGATGCGGTAGATAGTTTAAGCCCTTCTAAGAATTTATTAAACATGTTTTCAACCTCGGTCGTCATGGAGGTTTTCAATGTGTCCAAAGCCACATTGAATTCCTCAAAAGAGACCGTCGTTCCCCCATCGTCCGTAGATGAGACCGGATTCACACCGGAGTGCTCCTCCACACCGTCTACGGTGTCAACCATACTCTTCGGACGGCAAAGTTCTTAATAAAGAGACGAGGCTCTGATACCAATTGAAAGGATCGATATAGTTGACTAGAGGGGGGTGAATAGGCAACTAACAATTTTTTTAACTTTTCTTTACCAATTTAAACTTTGCATCAAAGTAGGTTGTGTAGATATGCAACTAGGTGAGCAACCTATATGATGCAACAAGAACAAGTACACAAGCAAGCAAGGGATATAACACAAATAAGCTTGCACAAGTAAAGGCACGAGATAACCAAGAGTGGAGCCGGTGAAGACGAGGATGTGTTACCAAAATTCCTTCCCTTTGAGGGGAAGTACGTCTCCGTTGGAGCGGTGTGGAGGCACAATGCTCCCCAAGAAGCCACTAGGGCCACCGTATTCTCCTCACGCCCTCACACAGTGCGAGATACCGTGATTCCAGTATTGGTGCCCTTGGAGGCCACGACCGGACCTTTACAAACAAGGTTCAGGCTATCTCCACAACTTAATTGGAGGCTCCCAACTATACCATAAAGCTTCACCACAATGGAATATGGCTTCGCGGTGACCTCAACCATCTAGGGTGCTCAAAAACCCAAGGGTAACAAGATCCGCAAGGGATGAGTGGGGGAATCAAATTTCTCTTGGTGGAAGTGTAGATCTAGGCCTTCTCAACCAATCCCTAGAGAATCAAGAAGTTTGATTGGCTAGGGAGAGAGATCGGGCGAAAATGGAGCTTGGAGCAATAATGGATCTTGGGGATGGAAGAGATAGTCAACTCGGAGAAGAAGACACCCCCTTATATAGTGGAAGAACAAATCCAACCGTTATCCACCAAGCCAGCCTGCGTAGCACGGTACTACCGTGCCAGGGCCGCAGTACTACCGCAGGGGCATGCGGTACTACCGCAGGGCCCTGCGGTACTACCGCCCGAGCAGCACAAACCAGGATAGCCCAAATGCACTGAAGCATAGGTCGGTAGAACCACTGGCGCGGTACTACCGCAAGGCAAGGATGTTCCAGATTTTGAGAAGGCACGGACATATAAAAATACATCCGTGGCAACTTTCGCTGAGTTGGAGTCAATGCAAATATCCGACATAGTGGTACCGTGAGCCAGGGGCGGTACTACCGCGCGGGGTGCGGATGTAAAAATTACATCCACACCTACTGTCGCACATGCTGCTGAGCCAGACCAGAACGCACGGTACTACCGCGCACCGGGTGCGGTACTACCGCGTAGGGCGCGGATGTAAAAAATTACATCCGCTCCTACTACTGCAGCCGCAGCAGCGTCTGGCCTGGGGCAATGGTTCTACAGCTCCAAAGGAGTGGTACTACCGTGGGCGCTTGCGGTACTACCGCGCCTGGGCCCGGTACTACCGCAAGGGCCTGCGGTACTACCGCTCCTAGGAGCAGTACCACCGCATAGACGAGAAAAGACGGAGGATGCTCCAAAGTGCCAAAGGAAAGGCGGTGCAAAGGAGAAGATGTTTACGTGATGATTCCACCCAAAACTTTCCAAAGCGGACCCCTCTTAATAGTACGGCTTTCCTATGACTCAAATCCACCGAAAAGAAACATAGAGAAACACCGTCTTCAATAGTCTTCGAGGGGCACCAAAACATCTTGTGCCTAGTGATGAAATGTCTGAAATACTCCATGCACACGATTAGTCCGCAAAACCATTGTCATCAATCACCAAAACAACTAAGGGATAAATATGCCCTTACAATCTCCCCCTTTTTGGTGGATTTATGACAATACATTATTTGCAAAAAAGGAGATAACATAGAACATGGGCACACCCCATACCTCTAAAATGTAGATGGGCCCCCCTAGATGTGTGATATCTAGATGAGTGCTTTGGCCTGCACGGCACACATACTAGGATCTACACTCCCCCTATATTACTGATTTACACTTGTTAATTTGTCCCATGCCAGCCAATGTGTTTTCCTTCTATCTTCCTCATCTCCCCACCAAAAGTTCCTTATAATCTAGGATAATTCATCACAAAGAGAACCGGAAATTTAAAAATTCTCCTGGCATACATTGGTAGGGCCCCAAGTACTAATTTTATTAAATCTTCCTTCACCCCGCAAGATGCATATTTTTAAATCCAGTCAGAAAGCCTTTTGAGAAACTTATCTTTAGTATATTGAAACTTGCCATCCTTCATTCTTCCCTCTGGGACCGATAATCCAAGATATGTATCTTCAAACCCTTTCACTTTAATTTCTAAGATAGCCATAGAAGACACTTGATTCTCCATACTGCACTTTTTCCCAAACATAATGGAGCACTTATCAGGACTTAATAACTTCCCAGTTTCCCTTTCGTCCACTCTGAAGATATTCTTAGAGGTTAATGCTTGGTCGATCGAGCCCTTAAAAATAACAGACTGTCGTCTGCAAATAATAAGTGAGAAATACTCGGAGCTTGCATATTTGTAACACCCACGATGCGGCTATATCTCTGACGTGTTGGAGCATGACTTAGAGGCATAACCGCATTGTAGGCAATGTCGCAAGAGGGGTAATCTTTACACATCCCATGTACTGAATAAGAAAGAGGTACATAGTTGGCTTACAATCGCCAATTCACACAATAACATAAATATAGCATTACAATCATCCAGATACAATCAAGGACTGACTACGGAACCAAAATAAAGACAACCCCAAATGCATTAGATCCCCGATCGTCCCAACTGGGCTCCACTACTGATCGTCTAGAAAGGAAACGTAGTATCGTCCTGAGTCCTCATCAAACTCCCACTTGAGCTCAGTCGCATCTCCTGGAATGGTATCATCGGTCCCTGCATCTGGTTTTGGAAGTAATCTGTGAGTCACGGGGACTCAGCAATCTCACACCCTCGCGATAAAGACTATTTAAGCTTATAGGTAGGGAAAACGTATGAGGTGGAGTTGGAGCAAGCACTAGCATATATGGTGGCTACCTTACGCACATGAGAGCGAGAAGAGAAGGCGAAGCACAGTCGAGAAACTATGATCAAGAAGTGATCCAAGACTACTTACGTTCAAGCATAACACGAGACCGTGTTCTCTTCCCGGACTCCGCCGAAAAGAGACCATCACGGCTACACACGCTGTTGATCCATTTTAATTAAGTTAAGTTTCAGGTTTTCTACAACCGGACATTAACAAATTCCCATATGCCCATAACCGCGGGCACGTCTTTCGAAAGTTCAAATCCCTACAGGGGTGTCCCAACTTAGCCCATCACAAGCTCTCACGGTCAACGAAGGATATTCCTTCTCCCAAGACGACCCGATCAGACTCGGAATCCCAGTTACAAGACATCTCGACAATGGTAAAACTAAACCAGCAAAGCCGCACGAATGTGCCGACAAATCCTGATAGGAGCTGCACATATCTCGTTCTCAAGGCACACCGGATGAGCCAGACGTCGGGTTGGCATAGACCCTGGTTGCCCAGGGGGCACCGGACATCGCTCAGGTTGGACCAACACTTAGAGAAGCACTGGCCCGGGGGGGTAAAATAAAGATGACCCTTGAGTCCGCGAAACCCAAGAGAAAAAAGGCTAGGTGGAAAATGGTAAAACCGAGGTTGGGCCTTGCTGGAGGAGTTTTATTCAAGGCAAACTATCAAGGGGTTCCCATCATAACCCAACCACGTAAGGAACGCAAAATCAAGGAACATAACACCGGTATGACGGAAACTAGGGCGGCAAGAGTGGAATAAAACACCAGGCATAAGGCCGAGCCTTCCACCCTTTACCAAATATATAGGTGCATTAAAGTAGACAAGATATAATAATGATATCCCAACAATAATCATGTCCCAACAAGGAACAAACTCCAATCTTCACCTGCAACTAGCAACGCTATAAGAGGGGCTGAGCAAAGCGGTAACATAGCCAAACAACGGTTTGCTAGGACAAGGTGGGTTAGAGGTTTGAAATGGCAATATGGGTGGCATGATAAAGCATGTGGTAGGTGTCGCAGCATAGGCATAGCAATAGAGCGAGCAACTAGCAAGCAAAGATAGAAGTGATTTCGAGGGTATGATCATCTTGCCTATAAAGTTCACCAAGTTGACGTAAGCTTGATCCTCGTAAGCGTACTCAATGGGTTCCTCGATCACGTACTCGTCTCCCAGCTCTACCCAAAGCAAGAACACAAGCAAAGGGAGACACAATCAACCACGGTGCAATGCGCAAGCAAGATGATGCAAAACTTGGCATTATATGCGGGAAGTGATATGCAATGCATATGCATGCTCCGGAAGGAAAAGATTGAACCAGGCCTCAACTTGGAAAACCAATAGTGCTGCTAGAAAGATGAGTTGATTTCGGTCGAAATCGATATAAAGATCACCGGAATCGGATGCATGGTTTGCAAATGGCAAGCAAAACAATAATGGCACAAAGTTGCGATTAACAGCACGATGCCATCTAAAAGCATCGAGAAAAATAAGCTACTGCACTCTAACATAGCAACAAAGCACATGGCAGTGATCCACTCAAGATGCTTGACAAAAGATGAACACTGAGCTACGGCTAATTCACACAATAGCAGGTTCAAACAAGCATGGCAAAAGTGCAAAAGATATCAGGTTCACAGACTTGTGAAAATAACATGTCAGGAATTAACATCAGGAAGCAATGTTTAGAGCAAGATAACAAATGCTATAGGAACATATCATGGAAAAGCAAGGCATGGCATGAAACTACTCAAAGCATATAACAAAAGTCCCTTACTGACCATAAGCCAAAAGGGATCAGAAAATACAATTGCACCCATGGAAACATAGCAAGTTTCATTAACAGATTCAGACTTCGCAGAAAACTGGACATGGCAAAAACAGAGTTATGTAGGCATGTTTGCGAGCTCGATGCACTCACCACAAGGCATTGCATGACAAACTAAGCATACACCCAGCAATAAGACATGATCAATAAACTAACCATGGCAAGAACAATCACATAGCATGCATGGATCAACTACAACAACCTCGGCAAAATTGGTTAACACGTAAACAATCTGCCAGGAACATTTTATAGCAAAAGTAGAGCAAGATTGAGTCATGCTAGGGTACTCCATAATTGCAAACAAAGACATGGATGGATAGAGCACAACAATATCTCCAAATCATCCTTAGTGAACATGCTCAAAAGAGGCATGGATCACTCTGTAGCAACAAGAATACATGGCATAAAAATAACATCAGGGAAATGACTTAGAAGAATTCTAAGTCCCTGAAATCAGCAACATCACGAGAGCTACTTTGCATGCTTGTGCTAGTCACCACATTGGTCACAAAAATACATGGCATACACCCCTATAAAGATGGCATGGCATAGCCCAAAACACATGTAGGGCTCAAGATCATAGGAGGCACACATTAAACATGGCAAAAATGACAAATGACCATAATCTGATAAGAGACAGACACTAACATTACATAGCACTCTTGCAACAGCATTTAGGGCATCAAGATGAACTCAAATGAACATGGTGCAATGTAATGAAATGAAGTGCACATCCAGACGAACAATTTGGTATGCTACACGCACGAAACGGAGCTACAGATGCAAAGTTATGATGCGATGAAGTTGCCTAAAAATATTAGAGACTTCGAAGAAAAAAACAAAAGTCAACCCTCTCCTCTCAGATCCAGATCCAAGGCGCGCAGATCGAGGATCGCCGGGGCTTCACCGGGAACTTGTCGGACTCCAGGAAGAAGAGGCCAGGGGGCGGCATGTCGGAGTGGAACTTGCCGGACTCCTCTCGCCGGCGACGAGGAGCAGGGGAGGCGACGATGTGGTGGCGGGCGGCGGAGCTGGTGCGGGGCGGCCCGGCGGAGCGGAGAGGCTGGTGCAGGGCGGTGCGGCGGAGCGGTGGGCGGCGGGGCAGCGCTCGGGCGGCGGACGAACCGGTAGGCAGCGGCGTGCGGCGACTGGGCCTCGGGGGGCCGCCGCAGGCCGGTGCGGGAGGCGGCGAAGTGGGGCTCGCGGCTCGGCGAGTGAGGAGGCGCGACGTGGTGGCGGTGCGGCAGTGCGGACGTGTCCGGCCCGATCCGGACGCGTCCGGCGGCGGGAGGAGGAAGAGGCTAGGGTTAGGGGTGGAATTGATCCGGGATTTTGGGGGGAGGCACCTATTTATACATAGAAGGAGCTAGGAGGCTCCAAATTGAGCACGGTTTTCAACCACACGATCGTGATCGAACGACCGAGAGGATGGAGGGGGTGTAGGTGGGTTTTGGGCCACTTTGGAGAGGTGTTGGGCTGCAACACACACGAGGCCTTTACGGTTCCTCGGTTAACCGTTGGAGTATCAAACGAAGTCCAAATGGCACGAAACTTGACAGGCGGTCTACCGGTATTATACCAAGGCCGCTTGGCAAGTCTCGGTCCAATCCGAGAACGTTTAACAGCCACACACGAAAAGAGGTAAAAGGAGACGCCGGAGGACATAGGAGCGCCGGAAGGCAAAACGGACAACGGGGAAAATGCTCGGATGCATGAGACGAACACATATGCAAATGCGATGCACATGATGACATGATATGAGATGCATGACATGGACAAAAGCAAAAACGAAGACAAAACCCAACCACGAGGGAATATCATAACTTAGTGCCGAAAATGGCAAGAGTTGGAATACAAATCTGGGAAGTTACATACGGGGCGTTACAACACTCCACCACTACAAAAGGATCTCGTCCCGAGATCTAGGACTGGAAAAACTCCGGATATTCGGAATGGAGGTGGTCCTCACGTTCCCAGGTGGCTTCACGGTCGGAATGATGTGACCACTTCACTTTCAGGAATTTGATAGACTTGTTGCGAGTCTTCCGCTCAGTTTCTTCAAGAATAGCAACGGGATGCTCATGATAAGACATGTCTTCTTGGGGATCAATCTCTTCAATGTTGATGGTGAGGTCAGGATTCTTGAAACATTTGCAGAGTTGAGACACGTGAAACACGTCGTGCACGTCTGCAAAGTTGGATGGAAGCTCAAGTTGATAGGCGAGATCGCCTCTTTTGCCAATGATCTTGAAAGGACCCACGTATCTAGGTGCGAGCTTCCCTTTGATACCGAAGCGACGAGTACCTTTCATTGGAGAGACGCGAAGGTAGACATGGTCTCCGATCTCGAAAGCCAAGTCACGATGCTTGCTATCATAGTAACTCTTCTGGCGCAATTGTGTGGATTTGAGATTTTCACGAATGACTTTGCACATTTCTTTAGCCTCTGTGATCAAGTCATTGCCAAGAAGTTGGCATTCACCAGTCTCTGACCAATTAAGAGGAGTACGACACTTCCTGCCATAGAGAATCTCGAATGGGGCCTTGCCTGAACTTGCTTGAAAGCTGTTGTTGTAGGAGAACTCGGCATATGGAAGACAATCTTCCCACTTCATACCGAAAGAAATGACACATGCCCTGAGCATATCTTCAAGAATTTGATTGACTCGCTCGACTTGTCCACTAGTTTGAGGATGAAAGGCTGTGCTGAAGCGAATGCTAGTGCCCATAGCCTTCTGAAAGGAATCCCAGAACTTAGAGGTGAAGATGCTTCCACGATCTGAAGATATCAACTGCGGAATGCCATGCAGAGAGACAATCCTGGAGGTATATAGCTCTGCCAACTGAGCTGCTGTGATAGATTCTTTGATAGGAAGAAAATGAGCCACTTTAGTGAGCTTGTCGATGACAACGAAGAGTGTCATTGCCACGCTTGGACTTGGGAAATCCAGCCACGAAGTCCATCTCAATATGGTCAAACTTCCATTCTGGAATGGCAAGAGGTTGGAGGAGACCAGCTGGTCGTTGGTGTTCTGCTTTCACTCTTCTGCAGACATCACATTCATTCACGAACTGAGCAATCTCGCGCTTCATTCGAGTCCACCAATACAACTGCTTGAGGTCATGGTACATCTTTGTACTTCCAGGGTGAATATACATGAGTGAATTGTGAGCCTTGTTCATAATGACTTTACGAAGGTCACCCTTAGGAACAACAATGCGATCCTCGAAGAATAGAGTATCCTTGTCATCAAGGTGATAGCACTTGTACTTGGGTTGGCTCTTGGCAATCCCAATCTTCACCTTCTTCACCATAGCATCAAGAAGTTGAGCCTCGCGAATCTGATCTTCCAAAGTAGGAGAGACTTGCAGGTTGGCAAGGAATCCTTGAGGAACAACTTGGAGATTAAGTTTTCGGAAAGCTTCACAAAGCTCCGGTTGGTAGGGCTTGAGAATCAAACTGTTACAGTAAGCCTTCGTGCTCAAAGCGTCAGCAATGACATTGGCTTTGCCTGGAGTATATTCAATACTCGGATTATACTCTTGAATCATTTCGACCCAACGAGTCTGCCTGAGGTTGAGGTTGGGCTGAGTGAAGATGTACTCGAGGCTCTTATGATCAGTGAAGATGTCCACTTTTCTTCCCAACAAGAGATGTCTCCATGTTAAAAGAGCATGAACAACTGCTGCCAACTCGAGGTCATGAGTGGGGTAGTTCTTTTCGTTGGGCTTCAACTGGCGAGAGGTATAGGCCACGACTTTCTTCTCTTGCATCAACACAGCACCGAGACCTTGAAGGCAAGCATCACAGAAAACCTCGAATGGTTTGGATTCATCAGGAGGAGTCAGAACTGGAGCTGTGACTAACTTCTCTTTGAGGGTGTTGAAAGCAATGTCACATTCAGGCGTCCAGACATACTTCACATGCTTCTAGAGGAGGTTGGAAAGAGGCTTCGCGATCTTAGAGAAATTCTCAACGAACTTCGACAATAGCTTGCGAGCCCAAGGAAGCTGCGGAGTTGCTTCACATTCTGAGGCGGTTCCCAATTCACAATTGCAGACACCTTCTCAGGATTAACAGCTATGCCCTTGGCGGAGATGATATGTCCAAGGTAGAGAAGCTCATCGAGCCAAAACTCACACTTTGAAAACTTCGCATAGAACTGATGTTCTCTCAGTTTGTCCAGCACCAATCTCAAGTGCTTGGCATGATCCACCTTGTTCTTGGAAAAGACCAAAATGTCATCGAGATAGACCAAGACGAAGTCATTTGTGTATGGGTTGAAGATGAAGTTCATCATGCGAGAGAATGTTGGAGGAGCGTTGACAAGGCCGAAAGACAAGACAGTGTATTCATATGAACCATAGCTTGTCCTGAAAGCTGTCTTGGGGATGTCTTGTTCACGAATGCGAATCTGATGATAGCCCATACGGAGGTCAAGCTTGGAGAATACTTGAGCACCTTTGAGTTGTTCGAAAAGCTCATTGATGTTTGGAAGTGGGTACTTGTTCTTTATGGTCTTCTTGTTCAATGGACGGTAGTCGACACAAAGTCGGTCCGTTCCATCCTTCTTCTTGACGAAAAGAACACCACAACCACAAGGAGAAGAACTCGGTCGGATGAGGCCCATACGCTCTTGAATATCGAGTTGTTTCTTCAGCTCCTTCAACTCTTCTGGTCCAAGCTTGTAAGGACGTTTGCAAACAGGTTCCGTGCCAGGCTCAAGATCAATGACGAATTCAACTGGCCGGTGAGGAGGCATTCCTGGAAGCTCTTCTGGAAAGACGTCTTGATATTCACAAATGACTGGAATCTGAGAAATGGCATCCAACTCACCCTTCTCGTTGAGAGAAAACAGTCGAATGGTATCATCACGAGCGGCAAAGACGATTACATCCTCAGACGAATGTGTCAATTGAATCTGCCTGGCAGCACAATCAAGCTGAGCCTTGTGCTTAGAAAGCCAGTCCATGCCGAGAATTAGATCAATATTCGAGTTACCAAGGACCATTGGAGAAGACAGAAACTTATAGTCACCCAACGTGATAGAAACATCCGGAACCACATAGCTTGCGTGCAAGCATTTACCCGGTGAGACAACTGCTAATGGACTATGCAAATCTTGGAAAGCCAACTCATGCTTAGATGCAAATGGTCTTGAAATGAAACAATGCGATGCACTAGTGTCAAAAAGGACTTTTGCAGGAATATCGTTAACAGGAAGGTTACCCATGATCACTTCTGACATGTCCTCTGCCTGAGCTGCGTTCATCTAGTTGACCTTAGCAGACTTGGGATTATGCTTGACCACTGCTTTGCTAGCAGATCTCACAGGAGGAGGAGGAAGACGCCTCTGGTTGAAGCATTTGTTTGCATAGTGACCCTTCTGCTGACACTTGTTGCACGTGACCTCTGAAAGCAGACGGTGATACGGAACACTTGATCTTGGAGCATGAGTCGAAGCCTTGTTCTGAAAGCCTGGGTTGGGTGGGTGGGAAGATCCATTGCCACCTTTGCTCTTCTGCTGATAAGGTTGTTGGAATGGAGGAGGAGGAGGAGGCAACCAATACTTTTGTTGCTTAGCTACCACTTGAGTTGAAGAAGAAGGAGTTGCATCCCTGACTCTCTTCTTGGAAGCATCACACTTGAGCTGAGCGGCCTCTTGCTTTAATGCCATATTGTAGAATTCATCATACTTTCTCGGCTCAAAAAGCGCAAGAGCTAGTTGCAGATCTTCTCTGAGGCCACCTCTGAACTGATAAATCATGCTCTTCTCGTCAGGGACGTCTTGCTTGGCGAAGAGAGCGAGCTTCTGGAACATGATGTTGTATTGGTAAACAGACAAGCTGCCTTGCTTCAGATTGCGGAACTCCTCACGCTTGCTCTCAACAACACTCTGAGGAATGTGGTGAGCTCTGAAGTCTTGGCGGAATTCATCCCAGGTAATCACACGACCTCCTTTCGAATCTTTGTATTGCTGATATCACTCAGTAGCTTGGTCTTTGGGTTGGAACAAGGCAAACTTGACAAAGTCCTCAGGCCTGACGTTGCTGCACTCGAAATGTTTGCAGATATCCATGAGCCAATCGTCAGCGTCTGTTGCCTCGACACAGTTACTGAAGGTCTTTGGCTGGTTTGCGAGGAACTGGTTGAGTGTAGAAAACTGATTTTGATTGTTGCCATGGCCTTGATTTCCTTGGTTGCGCTCTTGCAAGAGTTGCATAAGCATCTGTGTGTTGGCGTTGGTAGCGGCCATCACAGCTTGCCACGCCTCCGGAGGTGGAGGTGGTGGTGGCGGATCCGGATTCAGACGCGTTGGAGGAGCCATCCTGAAGAGGGTGACATCCGTTAGCATCTTGACAGACATATATTCAAGCTGAATCAAATGGATCGAAATTGCAACATATAGTCTCAACATTCGAACAAGAATGAACGAATGAATTCCAAATTAAATGGTCACACTTCCATAACTTGAGAAGCCACTTAGATAGAGGTAGATGAATAAAACAGCAAGGTACGGACATGAACAAATACTTGGTAAGGATTACCCAATCACAAACCAAATATTCATGGAAGAAATACTAGAGCTACATGAATTCCCACCTATGAAACTCCCAAAATTTTCCGGTTATGCAATCAGGTGTTGGGGATACAGGGGAAGCATAATATCTCACCCAAAACTAGCAAATCCTACATACAGCTGTATCCATCCTTCAACACATAACCAAGAAACCTTCGGAAATAATTTACCTCAACCTTCGAAAAGCATCCGTTATACAAGTTATGGCAATACTCCTGAACTCCCGCCCTAGTACTAGGTGGCGCCGAGGTTATCTCACCAACAACTGCATAAAAGAGATTTTCGATGTCGGCGAAACTCAGGTATTCCAGAACTGCAACGATAAAATTGTGACGACAACACCTCGGAGCTCAACTCCCCGGGACACTGCCACAACCCCTAAATGTCAGGAGGCACCAAGAACAATGTTCTCGTCACAAAACCATCGAAACGATTCCAAGATACCCGTGTGATCCTAAAAAATTTTAGTGAAATTTGAGAAGAGAAGAGTCAAAACTCTACATCAGGATGCCTCACCAGAGCGACGAAGGGACTGAGGAGTAAAAAGAATCCTACTCTCCGATGTATATAATCCTAAAAGACTCAAAACATTTTTCTAGACTCAACAACGCCAGCGATTCGATCAAGCAGGGGGCTCCTAAGTCAGGGAAGGCTCTGATTACCAACTTGTAACACCCACGATGCGGCTATATCTCCCACGTGTCGGAGCACGACTTAGAGGCATAACCGCATTGTAGGCAATGTCACAAGAGGGGTAATCTTTACACATCCCATGTACTGAATAAGAAAGAGGTACATAGTTGGCTTACAATCGCCACTTCACATAATAACATAAATATAGCATTACAATCATCCAGATACAATCAAGGTCCGACTACAGAACCAAAATAAAGACAACCCCAAATGCATAAGATCCCTGATCGTCCCAACTGGGCTCCACTACTGATCGTCTGGAAAGGAAACGTAGTATCGTCCTGAGTCCTCATCGAACTCCCACTTGAGCTCAGTCGCATCTCCTGGAATGGTATCATCGGTCCCTGCATCTGGTTTTGGAAGTAATCTGTGAATCACGGGGACTCAGCAATCTCACACCCTCGTGATCAAGACTACTTAAGCTTATAGGTAGGGAAAACATATGAGGTGGAGCTACAACAAGCACTAGAATATATGGTGGCTACCTTACGCACATGAGAGCGAGAAGAGAAGGCGAAGCACGGTCGAGAAACTATGATCAAGAAGTGATCCAAGACTACTTACGTTCAAGCATAGCACGAGACCGTGTTCTCTTCCCAGACTCCGCCAAAAAGAGACCATCACGGCTACACACGCGGTTGATCCATTTTAATTAAGTTAAGTTTCAGGTTTTCTACAATCGTACATTAACAAATTCCCATCTGCCCATAACCGCGGGCACGTCTTTCGAAAGTTCAAATCCCTGCAGGGGTGTCCCAACTTAGCCCATCACAAGCTCTCACGGTCAACGAAGGATATTCCTTCTCCCAGGACGGCCCGATCAGACTCGGAATCCCAGTTACAAGACATCTCGACAATGGTAAAACTAAACCAGCAAAGCCGCGCAAATGTGCCGACAAATCCCGATAGGAGCTGCACATATCTCGTTCTCAAGGCACACCGGATGAGCCAGACGTCGGGTTGGCATAGACCCTGGTTGCCCAGGGGGCGCCGGACATCGCTCAGGTTGGACCAACACTTAGAGAAGCACTGGCCCGGGGGGGTTAAAATAAAGATGACCCTTGAGTCCGCGAAACCCAAGAGAAAAAAGGCTAGGTGGCAAATGGTAAAACCAAGGTTGGGCCTTGCTGGAGGAGTTTTATTCAAGGCGAACTATCAAGGGGTTCCCATTATAACCCAACCGCGTAAGGAACGCAAAATCAAGGAACATAACACCGGTATGACGGAAACTAGGGCGGCAAGAGTGGAACAAAACACCAGGCATAAGGCCGAGCCTTCCATCCTTTACCAAATATATAGATGCATTAAAGTAGACAAGATATAATAATGATATCCCAACAATAATCATGTCCCAACAAGGAACAAACTCCAATCTTCACCTGCAACTAGCAACGCTATAAGAGGAACTGAGCAAAGCGGTAACATAGCCAAACAACGGTTTGCTAGGACAAGGTGGGTTAGAGGTTTGACATGGCAATATGGGAGGCATGATAAAGCATGTCGTAGGTATTGCAGCATAGGCATAGCAATAGAGCGAGCAACTAGAAAGCGAGCAACTAGCAAGCAAAGATAGAAGTGATTTCGTGGGTATGGTCATCTAGCCTGCAAAGTTCTCCGAGTTGACGTAAGCTTGATCCTCGTAAGCGTACTCAATGGGTTCCTCAATCACGTACTCGTCTCCCAGCTCTACCCAAAGCAAGAACACAAGCAAAGGGAGACACAATCAACCACGATGCAATGCGCAAGCAACATGATGCAAAACATGGCATGATATGTGGGAAGTGATATGCAATGTATATGCATGCTTCGGAAGGAAAAGATTGAACCAGGCCTCAACTTGGAAAACCAATAGTGCCGCTTGAAAGATGAGTTGATTTCGGTCTAAATCGATATAAAGATCACCGGAATCGGATGCACGGTTTGCAAATGGCAAGCAAAACAATAATGGCACAAAGCTACGATTAACAGCATGATGCCATCTAAAAGCATCGAGAAAAATAAGCTACTGCACTCTAACATAGCAACAAAGCACATGGTAGTGATCCACTCAAGATGCTTGACAAAAGATGAACACTGAGATATGGCTAATTCACACAATAGCAGGTTGAAACAAGCATGGCAAAAGTGCAAAAGATATCAGGTTCACAGACTTAGTGAAAATAACATGTCAAGAATTAACATCAGGAAGCAATGTTTAGAGCAAGATAACAACATGCTACAGGAACATATCATGAAAAGCAAGGCATGGCATGAAACTACTCAAAGCATATAACAAAAGTCCCTTACTGGCCATAAGCCAAAAGGGGTCTGAAAATACAATGGCACCCATGTAAACATAGCAAGTTTCGTTAACAGATTCAGACTTAGCAGAAAACTGGACATGGCAAAAACAGAGTTATGTAGGCATGTTTGCGAGCTCGATGCACTCACCACAAGGCATTGCATGACAAACTAAGCATACACCCAGCAAGAAGACATGATCAATAAACTAACCATGGCAAGAACAATCACATAGCATGCATGGATCAACTACAACAACCTCGGCAAAATTGGTTAACACGTAAACAATCTGCCAGGAACATTTTATAGCAAAAGTAGAGCAAGATTAAGTCATGCTAGGTTACTCCATAATTGCAAACAAAGACACGGATGGATAGAGCAGAACAATATCTCCAAATCATCCTCACTAAACATGCTCAAAATAGGCATGGATCACTCTGTAGCAACAAGAATATATGGCATAAAAATAACATCAGGGAAATGACTTAGAAGAATTTTAAGTCCCTGAAATCAGCAACATCACGAGAGCTACTTTGCATGCTTGTGCTAGTCACCACATTGGTCACAAAAATACATGGCATACACCCCTGTAAAGATGGCATGGCATAGCCCAAAACACATGTAGGGCTCAAGATCATAGGAGGCACACATTAAACATGGCAAAAATGACAAATGACCATAATCTGATAAGAGACAGACACTAATATTACATAGCACTCTTGCAACAGCATTTAGGGCATCAAGATGAAATCAAATGAACTTGGTGCAATGTAATGAAATGAAGTGCACATCCAGACGAACAATTTGGTATGCTACACATGCGAAACGAAGCTACGGATGCAAAGTTATGATGCGATGAAGTTGCCTAAAAATATTAGGGACTTAGAAGAAAAACAAAAGTCAACCCTCTCCTCTCAGATCCAGATCCGAGGCGCGTAGATCGAGGATCGCTGGGGCTTCGTCGGGAACTTGCGGGACTCCGGGAAGAAGAGGCCAGGGCGCGGCTTGCCGGAGCGGAACTTGTCGGACTCCTCTCGCCGGCGACGAGGAGCGGGGGAGGCGACGAGGTGGCCGCGGGCGGCGGAGCTGGTGCGGGGCGGCGCGGCGAGGCCGGCGCAGGGCGGTGCGGCGGACCGGTGGGCGGCGGGCCGACGCTCGGTCAGCGGGCGAAGCGGTAGGCGGCGGCGTGCGGCGACTGGGCCTCGGGGGCCCGCTGCGGGCCGGGCGGGCCGGTGCTGGAGGTGGCGAAGTGGGGCTCGCGGCTCGGCGAATGAGGAGGTGCCACGTGGCGGCAGCGCGGTGGTGCGGACGTGTCCGGCCCGATCTGGACGCGTCTGGCGGCGGGAGGAGGAAGAGGCTAGGGTTAGGGGTGGAATTGATCCGGGATTTTGGGGGGAGGCACCTATTTATACATAGAAGGAGCTAGGAGGCTCCAAATTGAGCATGGTTTTCGGCCACGTGATCGTGATCGAACGATCGAGAGGATGGATGGGGTTTAGGTGGGTTTTGGGTCACTTTGGAGAGGTGTTGGGCTGCAACACACATGAGGCCTTTACGGTTCCTCGGTTAACCGTTGGAGTATCAAACGAAGTCCAAATGGCACGAAACTTGACAGGCGGTCTACTGGTAGTATACCAAGGCCGCTTGGCAAGTCTCGGTCCAATCCAAGAACTTTTAACACCCGCACACGAAAAGAGGTAAAAGGAGATGTCGGAGGACATAGGAGCGCTGGAATGCAAAACGGACAACGGGGAAAATGCTCGGATGCATGAGACGAACACGTATGCAAATGCGATGCACATGATGACATGATATCAGATGCATGACATGGACAAAAGCAAAAATGAAGACAAAACCCAACCATGAGGGAATATCATAACTTAGTGCCGAAAATGGCAAGAGTTGGAATACAAATATGGCAAGTTACATACGGGGCGTTACACTATTTAAATGCAATTCCTTTAGAACCCTCCTATCACACGTGTCATTAAGGAGCATAGAGAGCGCCTCTGCAACAAAAAGGAACAAGTATGCAGATAAAGGATCTCCCTGTCTGAGCCTCCGAGAAGGAGAAAATGGCTGCAACAATTGACCATTAAACCGCACGGCAAATTTGACCTAAGTACCACACATCATAATCCAGTTAACCCATCGCTACGCAAAACCCAAAGCCCCCATCATACATTGGAAAAATTGCCAACCCACACGATCATAGGATTTGGCAAGGTCCAACTTATAAGCACAATATTCCTTCTTAAATCTTTGAGTGTACTTAACGAGTGCATACATTCAAAAGCTATGAGAGCATTATCAGAGATTAACCTTCCCAGAATAAATGCACTTTGAGTAGGGGATATCATACCATCAACTAGTGGTCGCACCCTGTTTATAAGACACTTGGAGATAATCTTGTAGATAACATTGCACAAAATGATTGGCCTAAAATCTTTAATTGAATGGGATTCTTAATCTTCAGGATGAGAACAATAGTTGTATTATTAATCCCCTCCGGCATAATTGCAGAAATAAAAAATTGTTGTGGCTATGCAGCGGGCCAAATAAGAGGCCCTCTAGCGCAGTCCGTGGGCATGCCCACGACCGTTTAAGGGGTCGGTTTTGCCAAGTCCGGCCGTAGATGCTCTAAGAGCATCTAAAGCCGGTCGCCTCAAACTCGCCTCAAACGCCCGGGCTGACTGGCACCCCTCTTATCCAGCCCAAATATGGGGCGGAGACGGGGGCGCCCGGGCACGCCCGCCACTTCGGACCCGACAGCCTGACCCCACCCTAGATTGCACCAAATCCACCAAACCATTCCTCCTCCTCCCGCCGCCCTCCAACCTTTCCCGTGCTCGGACCCTCGCCGTCCTCCACCCTTGCTCCCAATCCTCACCGCAGGTCCCGATCCGCCGTCAGAGATGTTGTCCAGCCTGGCCCACACCATCGCGATGGAGATGTAGTCCACCTCGTCCATCGACGGGGTCACTTCATTGGCTGCGACTTGCAAGGCGGAGAACGTCGCTCGGAAGTTGCGGCGACGCCGGTAGCGAGAGAGGGAGCTGGCAGCGGCGGCGCAGGGAGGTTTGAACATGCTGGAGCAGCTGTCTCCTTCGTCACACCTGGATCCCCGCACCCTGATGACTCACAAGTATATGGGATCAATTGTAGCCTTTTCGATAAGTAAGAGTGTCGAACCCAACGAGGAGCGAAAGGAAATGACAAGTGGTTTTCAGCAAGGTAATGTCTGCAAGTGCTGAAATTGTAAGTAACAGAGTAGTTTGATAGCAAGATAATTTGTAGCGAGCAAGTAACGATAATAGTAACAAAAGTGCAACAAGGTAACCCAATCCTTTTGAGGCAAAGGACAGGCCAAAATGATCTCTTATAATAAGCAAAACGTTCTTGAGGGTACACGGCAATTTCATCTAGTCACTTTCATCATGTTGGTTCGATTCGTGTTCGCTAGTTTGATAATTTGATATGTGGGTGGGTCGGTGCTTAGGTGTGGTTCTTACTTGAACAAACCTCCTACTTATGATTAACCACCTCACAAGCATCCGCAACTGCGAGAAAAGTATTAAGAATAAATTCTAATCATAGCATTAAACTTTTAGATCCAATTTGCCCTTACGGAATAGCGCATAAGCTAGGGTTTAAGCTTCTATCACTCTCGGAACCCATCATCTAATTACTACTCCACAATGCATTCCCTTAGGCCCAAATATGGTGAAGTGTCATGTAGTCGACATTCACATGACACCACTAAGGGAATCACATACATACTATCAAAATATCAAACACATATCAAGTTCACATGATTACTTGCAACAAGATTTCTCGCGTGACCTCAAGAACAAAAGTAACTACTCACAAATGATAATCATGCTCAAGATCAGAGGGGTATTAAATAGCATATTGGATCTGAACATATAATCTTCCACCAAATAAACCATATAGTAATCAACTACAAGATGTAATCAACACTACCGGTCATCCACAAGCACCAATCTATAGTTCCGGTACCAAGATTGAACACAAGATATGAACTAGGGTTTGAGATGAGATGGTGCTATTGAATATGTTGATGGAGATTGCTCTCCCCAAGATGGGAGAGTTGTTGGTGATGATGATGATGGTGATTTCCCCCTGCGGGAGGGAAGTTCCCCCGCCGGGATCGCTCCACCGGAGGGCAAAAGGGCTCCTGCCCAAGTTCTGCCTCGAGACGGTGGCGCTCCGTCCCAAAAGTACTCTCCTTATTTTTTTTCTAGGTCAAAATGACTTATATACCAGAAGATGGGCACCGGACGTGGGCTGGGCTGAGCACAACCCACCAGGGCGTGCCTGGGGGGCCAGGCACACCATGGTATCTTGTGCTCACTAGGTAGCCCCCCTTCGGTGGATATTTGCTCCAGTATTTCTTATTTATTCCATAAAAATTCCTCGTGAAGTTTTAGCTCATTTGGAGTTGTGCAGTATAGGTGGCCCGGCATAGCTTTTCCAGATCCATATTTCCAGCTACCGGAATTCTTCCTCTTTGTGTGAACCTTGCATATTATGAGAGAAAAGGCATTAGAATTGCTCCAAAAAGCATTATTATGCATAAAAAAATTATAAATATCAATAGGTAAACATGATGCAAAATGGACATACCAACTCCCCAAAGCTTAGACCTCGTTTGTCCTCAAGCGAAAACCAAAATCGAAAAACATGTCCACATGCTTAGAGAGAAAGGTGTCGATAAAAACAAAATACGGACATAGAAGCATCATGTAAGTTATTATAACAGAAACAAACTTAAACATAAAACTTTTATCATAGACTTCTCATGAATAAGTAACAATTCATCACACCATCGAAGTATAAAGTATTAACTCTATTGGAAACCAACAAACTATGTTCTCAGTCAACTTTGCAACTACAATTCATCATCTTTTCAGGAAGGGTCATGTATCGAAGCCTTTAGGCAAGTCCACATACTCAACCATCTTATAGTCTTCTATGATTTCTAACACTCATCGCATACACATGAGCAAAACGTTTCAACCAGACACATAGAAAGATAGGGGCTTATAATTTCACTCCGTATTCACCTCAAGGGTGATGTCAACAATAATAACTCATGCTACCCACATCCAACTGGATATATGTGCCTAGATCTTTCCTCACCACATGATGCTTTCCAAAAGAGAAAATAAAAAGGAAAAGAGAGAAAACTTGACTCTTTGCATAAAAGTAAATACATGAAAGTAAAAGGTAGGCCCTTTGCAGAGGGAAGCAGAGGTTGCCATGCGCTTTTTGTTTGTATGCTCAACCCCTTAGTGCAAGAGAACGTCACGTTATATTGCCCCTTATGATATCAAACCTTTATTATGAAGTCTGTCGCTTTTATTCTTTGCTATCACAAGTTCGTACAACGCTTAATTTTCTCTTACACTAAATGATCTAACACTTTTAGAAGCAATTTTTATTGCCTTTTTGCACCGATGACAACTTACTTGAAGGATCTTACTCAATCCTTAGGTAGGTATGGTGGACTCTTGAAAATAAGATTTGGGTTTAAGGGTTTTTGGATGCACAAGTAGTATCTCTACTTGGTGCAGAATTTTTGGCTAGCAAAGATGGGGGGCAAGCACTACATGTTGAAAGATCTATGACAATATAACTTCTATGTAAATATGAACAAACATAAATCATCACGTTGTCTTCCTTGTCCAACGTCAATTTTGGCTTATAATATTTTGATGGGGGCTCACAATCACAAAAGATTTCCAAGATAGTGTATTTGTATGTGAGTCTTTTCTTCCCTTATTAATTCTTTCATGAATTGCATCATTGACCAATGCTATGTTTGTCAATCTCCAATAAAATTTTCTACTTATACTTTTCCTTATGTGTGTTATTACCTACCATAAGATTAGCATATGATCTTTTTCATTTATTTCCTTTCTTTTTATTGCAACATGAAAGTAAAGAAAGCAAAACTCAAAGTAAAATTTATTATATATCTCGCACATGATTACAAAGATAGATCACTATGCAAACTCTCAAAAAGAAAGGGTCGAACTAAACTTTTATTCATCTGAAGCAAAAGATAACTATGGATTGAACTAAGATGTAAAGGCAAAAGATAGTGGAGGTGATACGATACCGAGGCACCTCCCCCAGGCTTGGCATAAGCCACGGGGAGTGCCAATACCAGATACTCAATTTTCTTCTGGTGATGAAGAAGGAGGTGGTGGTGAGATAACTCCCAATATATCCATGAGTGCCTCCTTCAAGCCTTCAATCTCACGAAGGGCCTTGTGAAGCAACTCAATGTTTTTCTCCACTTCAGCCATAATATGTTTATTCCCCGCCCCCAATAACTTGTTCCTGCATCACTTTCTCTTGGACGAGATATGTCCCAATTGGACGGTATGTGCACACGAGGAGTATTCTCGAACCCATAATTGTGAATCAAACTGTGAAAATTGTTATGATGTAACCTGTGTAAAGGCCTCCTTGGCGGGAGTCCTTCGTGCACTTCCGGGCTCTCTTGATTGTTTGATGATTTCATGGCTTGATGAGGATTAGGAAAAGTGGAGATTCCAGCCAGTGTGCCCCTTTCGGAACCCGGAGGGTGAACTCCAAGAGAGTTTCCTTCATCTTCCTCCATGGCAACTTCCTCAACTTCCTCTCCCCGTAGCTCCCCCTATGGCAACCAAGCATCACCCTCTTCGTGGCTGGAGAAGGGAAAATCCATGGTACTTGGCCTGACAGATCTGACAGAAAACAACAAGAAAAGAAAGCATGAGATTTCTCCGTGATACGGTGGTTAATAGGTTCGGGGGGTATATAAAGATTTTTTTTATCTTGGGAAACAAGCAAATGGAAGAAAAACGGAGTCTGGAAGGTACCCGAGGTGGCCACAACCCTCTTGGGCACGCCAGGCGCGCCCCGGTGTCTTGTGCCCACCAGGGTCACCTTCCTGGTAGCTTCTTATTTTCCTAATTTTTTTATATTCCAAAACGGACAAAAAATATTTTTGCAGATTTTTCGGAGTCCGTTTACTTACCGTATCACGTACCTCCTCTTTTTCACGATTCTAGAGTGTTTTGGAAGGTTTCTTTTATGTGTTCTTTAGGTGTCATAGTTTGGATAATATTTCTTTCAACATTAATGGTCGTACCCGAGATATAGTGTTTTATTCATTGCCCATTAACAACCTTTGGGTTAGTGCCTTTGGCATTATTTATTTTGATAACTCCAGACCGATAAACCTCCTCGATAATATAGGGTCCTTCCCATTTGGAGAGGAGTATTCCTGCAAAGAATCTGAAACGAGAGTTGTACAAAAGAACATATTCTCCAACTTTGAACTCACGCTTTTGGATTCTTTTATCATGCCATCTTTTAACGTTTTCTTTAAATAATTTGGCATTTTCATAAGCTTGGGTTCTCCATTCATCTAATGAGCTAATATCAAATAACCTCTTCTCACCAACAAGTTTGAAATCATAGTTGAGTTCTTTGATTGCCCAATATGCTTTATGTTCTAACTCAAGAGGCGACAAGCTTTTCCATAAACCATTTTATAAGGAGACATACGCATATGATTTTGATATGTTGTTCTATAAGCCCAAAGAGCATCATCTAATTTCTTAGACCAATTCTTCCAGGACCTATTGACAGTCTTTTGAAAAATTAATTTTATTTCTCTATTGCTAAGTTCAACTTGACCACTAGACTGAGGATGATAGGGTGATGCAATTCTATGGTTAACATCATACTTGGCAAGCATTTTACGGAAAGCGCCATGAATAAAGTGCGAACCACCATCAGTCATTAAATATCTAGGGACTCCAAACCTTGGGAAAGTAACTTCCTTAAGCATTTTAATAGAGGTGTTGTGATCAACACTACTAGTTGGAATAGCTTCTACCAACTTAGTAACATAATCAACATCAACCAAAATATGAGTATACCCATTAGAGGAAGGAAAAGGTCCCATGTAATCAAATCCCCAAACATCAAATGGTTCAAAAGCAAGTGAATAATTAATAGGCATTTCTTGACGCTTACCGATATTACCTATTCTTTGACATTCATCACAAGATAAGACAAACTTACGAGCATCCTTGAAGAGAGTAGGCCAATAAAACCCAGATTGCAATACCTTATGAGAAGTTCTGTCTCCCGCATGATGTCCTCCATAAGCCTCGGAGTGAAATTTCATGAAACAAGTAGCTAGCAAATCCAAATTGGAACTAGCTCAATTCGCAGAGTGACAAGCCTTTGCACAATTTGCCTTTGCACAATTTGCCTCTGCTCTTGATAAAACAAGTCAGAATCAATTGGCAAGGGGCCGACGATTAAGGGAATTGCTTAAATAATCCCAGGCAAATCCTCTCCCAGTGGAAGAGCAGATAGCTACTATTTATACCGGAACAAGAGGATATCTTGATTCATTAGAAATTGAACAGGTAAAGAAATAGTTCAATCACCCAAGAATCGTCGAAATCCCCTCGAAATGGAGAGCGGCGCAAGTCTCACACTCTTTCTCTCACTCTCTATCCTTTGTCTTTCAAATTTTCCCCTCGTGGCTGATACAGTGAAATATTATTATGTAAGGGAGCTGATCCACAGGATTCAATGGTGAATTCTGATTTCCCCACAGACTAAACCAAAGGAGAAGAATAGAATAATTCACTGGTGCAGGCGGAGCAGCAAACCTTCGTAGAAAAGGGAGAGGGTATACCTAGAAATGATGAAATCAACCAGGACTGCCTTGCTAATTGAATAAAGGAAGATGCGGAGTACTTTCTGAACAGAACAATGAGAGTCCCGAACAATGGGATAATGGAGCTTCCCGTCTATGAACTAATTGCTAGACTATATCGTATCGAGCTCAAAGGTTTATGCAACTTATCTATCAAAACACACTTCTTTATTTCGAGATAGCGCATTCCACACTTCTTTACTTCGCTATAGAAGTAGGATCCCGGCCCACAATACAATCAGTAGTTTACTTAACTGATATAAAGAGTTTCCCCTTCCTCCCCTACTATCAATTGACAATACATAAATGATTTGTGGTTAGTGTTGGGTAGTCGGGCCCCCTAGAATTCAAGTGCTTCTTATCAATTCAGTACGCCCTTAACGGATCCCCGTGCTTTATCTCCATTGGTTGGAGCAAGACCCTTGTCCTATCTTTTCTTTATAGAGAAATAGAAATGATGGTTGCCCCTCGTTGCACTGACCAATGATAACTCGGAAGAGAGAAAGACTTCTATAACTTTCCAATGATATCTAGAGGGCACTACGAACTCCAGACATACTTTACTTGACCACCCTACTTTGCTTTGTCCCTATTAGGCGGAATCAATACTTACTTTCAATTGGTAGAGAGGAAGAAGAGAACTGACACTAGTAATAGGTTGATGACTTCTCTTAATAGAACTGACACTAGTAATAGGTTGATGACTTCTCTGACTTAATAGCTGGCCGACTTCTCTTCATGGATCACCGTTCTATATAGTTAGGCGCAGCATCGCGTTTAACCACCTATCCCTATTCCCTCAATCGATACCGTCCAACTATCCTTGGCACAACAGCATACTTCTCGTTAGGGACAATAGTTCCTATACTTAACTAACCTATGTGCGCAATCACTGTTTGACACATCATTCTTTCTGCTTTTCGTTCTTGACGACTCTGTTTGATGGAGCCTGACCTTGAACTAGCTTTTTGCAACACAAACCACTATCTTTACTTTCCTTTAGCAATAGTATCTAACTATCAATTCATAAGAGTCAAACGGGTGGGTCCATCCCATCTATCGACAGGTCCTCATACCGGATCTGGGAAACAAGCAATACTCGCCACAATTCCTTAATGAAAAACAGACCTATCTTCTCTTGAAAGATTGTCCTTTCCTCACTTGCTATTGTGATATCAATGAAAGAAAGCTGGATACTGACTTCTTCCCAAGAGCTCTATCAGCCCTGAATTTCTTAGCCATACGACTCTTCCTTAGTTTCCTAATGCTGGTGGCCCTAGCTAGTGGTGAGACGGGGCATATACTATTCTCGGTCTTATAACGAAGAGGTTGCCAAGTTTGAACCAAACACTGTACTTGATCTCTTGCCCTACCACAAACAAGTCTCTTCCCCCGAGTCCTAGTAGACTAGTCCAAGTAGTCCGGGACAATAGGGTCCCGTCTCTTCGCTGACCCCTGGCACACAATCACTATAAGACAAAGCAAGACAAACCTCTCTTATCCTTCTCGGCTAGAGGATTTGTCCTTGTTCATGCTCAGGTACACAACGTCTAATAATACCATCTACTCCTTCTTTATAAAGATGTGGGTCATCCTAGAAGTAATGTCTTAAATCATAGAAGATTTTTTATTTTGTTGGTATGTGAAACTAGGTGGTAAATATTTAGCAACAATGTAATTAGCATAGTCAGCATACCAAGGAGTGTTATGAGAAACATTTATTGTAGCTAACTATTCATCAGGGAAACTATCATCAAATAGGTAGTGGGTCATCAAGGACATTCTCCAACCTAGACAAGTTATCAGCCATAGGGTTCTCTGCTCCTTTTCTATCAGTGATATGCAAATCAAATTCTTGTAGCAAGAGAACCCAATGAATAAGTCTAGGTTTAGCATCTTTCTTTTACATAAGATATTTTATAGTAGCATGATCGGTGTGAACAATAACTTTAGAGTCAACAATGTAAGATCTAAATTTATCACAAGCAAACACCACTGCTAGAAATTCTTTTTTAGTAGTAGCATAATTTCGTTGTGCACTGCCTAGAGTTTTACTAGCATAATGAATAACATTTAGTTTCTTATCAACTCTTTGTCCTAGAACAGTACCAACAACATAATCACTAGCATCACACATAATTTAAAAATGCAAGTTCCAATCAGGTGGTTGAACAATAGGTGCAAAAATTAAGGCTTTCTTGAGTGTTTCAAAGGCTTCTAAACAATCATCATAAAAAACAAAAGGAATATCCTTTTGCAAAATATTTGTAAGAGTCCTAGAAATTTTAGAAAAGTCTTTGATAAATCTCCTATAGAAACTAGCATGACCAAGGAAACTACGAATACCTTTGATATCTTTAGGACATGGCATTTTATCAATTGCATCAACCTTATATTTTTCCACCTCAATACCTCTTTAAGAAATTTAATTGCCCAAAACAATACCTTCATTGACCATAAAGTGGCACTTCTCCCAATTCAAGACAAGATTTGTTTGCTCACATCTCTGCAAAACTCGATCAAGATGCTTAAACAATCATCAAAAGACTTCCCATAAACAGAAAAGTCATCCATGAAAACCCTCAACAACCTTTTCACAAAAGTCAGAGAACATAGCAGTCATGCATCTTTGAAAGGTAGCAGGTGCATTACATAAACCAAAAGGCATACGTCTATAAGCATAAGTTCCAAAAGGACAAGTAAAAGTGATCTTTTCTTGATCAGGTTGAGAAACAGGTATTTGTGAAAAACCAAAATATCCATCAAGAAAGCAAAAATGTGTGTGCTTAGATAATTTTCTATCATTTTATCAATAAAAGGCAGAGGGTAATGATATTTTCTAGTTGCTTTGTTTAGTTTTTTAAAATCAATTACCATTCTATAGCTTGTAACAATTCTTTCTGGAATAAGTTCATTCTTATCATTAGGAACAACAGTAATACCTTCCTTCTTATAGACACAATGAACAGGACTTACCCATCTACTATCAGCTATAGGATAGATTATACCTGCTTCCAGAAGTTTTAATATTTCCGTTCTTACCACTTCTTTCATCCTCAGATTTAACCGACGTTGGTGATCAACAAGGGGTTTAGCATCTGGCTCCATATTAATCTTGTGCTGACATAGAGTGGGACTAATGCCCTTAAGATCATCAAGAGTATATCCAATAGCAGCTCGGTGCTTCCTTAGAACTTTCAATAATCTTTCTTCTTCATGTTCTGAAAGGTTAGCACTAATAATAACATGATATATCTTCTTCTCATCAAGATAAGCATATTTCAAAGTGTCTGGCAATTGTTCTAATTCAAACACAGGATCACCTTTAGGTGGAGGAGGACCTCCTAGAGTTTCAATAGGCAAATTATGTTTAAGCAGAGGACGTTGTTCAAATAAAATCTTATCTATTTCATTTCTTTCATGCATATGTAAATCATTTTCATGGTCTAGCAAATATTGTTCTAATGGATCAGTAGGAGGTACATCAATAGAAGCAAGACCAAATATTTCATCCTCACTAGGCAATTCTTTTTTATAAGGATTTCTACTAAACATGGAAAAATTAAACTCATGAGACTCATCACCAAAACTAACACCGACAGTTTGTTTCTCACAATCTATTTTAGCATTAACGGTGTCCAAGAAAGGTCTACCAAAGATAATGGGACAAAAGTCATCTTGTGGGGAACCAAGAACAAGAAAATCAGTAGGGTATTTTATTTTCCCACACAAGACTTCAACATCTCTAACAATCCCAAGTGGTGTGATGGTGTCTCTATTAGCAAGTTCAATAGTAACATATATGTCTTCTATTTCAGCGGGTGCTATGTCATTCATAATTTCTTGATATAAGGTAAAAGGAATAGCACTCACGCTAGCACCTATGTCACATAAACCATGATAATAGTGATCTCCTATTTTAACTGAGACAATGAGCACGCCAATGGGTCTATGTTTATCCTTTTTATCTGGTTTGGCAATTCTAGCAGCTTCATCACAGAAGTAAATAACATGCCCATCTATATTTTCATCCATGAGATCCTTAAACATAGCAACACTAGGTTCTACCTTGATTTGTTCAGCTGGCTTAGGTGTTCTAGTATAACTTTTGTTGACCACATTTGAAACTTTAGCATGTTCCTTCATCCTAATAGGGAAAGGTGGTTTCTCAATATAAGCAGTAGGAACTACTGGATCAACATTATAAATTATAGATTCATCTTTAGCTATTACCGGTTCTTTAATTTCTTCTTTAATAGGTGAGTGATATTTAAACCACTTCTCCTTAGGGAGATCAACATGGGTAGAAAAAGATTGACAAAATAAGGCTACTATCTCAAAGTCAAGTCCATATTTAGTGCTATACTTTTGAAAAGCATCAGTATTCATAAACGATTTAACACAATCAAACTTAAGCATAATACCTGACTCTTACCTTCGTTGAGTTCCCAATCTTCAGAGTTGCATTTAATTCTCTCTAAAAGATCCCAGCGGAATTCAATAGACTTCTTCATAAAAGAACCAGCACAAGAAGTATCAAGCATGGATCGATCATTATGAGAAAGCCGAGCATAAAAATTCTGAATAATAATTTCTCTTGAGAGCTCATGATTGGGGAATGAATATAACATTGAATTAAGCCTCCTCCAAGCTAGAGCGATACTTTCTCCTTCACGAGGCCAAAAATTATATATATAATTCCGATCACGATGAACTAGATGCATAGGATATTTTTTTGGTGAAACTCCAATTTCAATCGATTCTAGTTCCAAGATCCAATATCACGCATAGCCTATACCATGCCAATGCTTTTCCATTCAAAGATAAAGGGAAAACCTTCTTCTTAACTTCATCTCCGGGTAAACCTGCAAGCTTGAATAATCCACAAATTTCTTCCATATATATCATATGCATATCAGGATGTTCGGTTCCATCTCCTGCATAAGGATTAGCTAGCAGTTGTTCTATCATACTCGAAGGAATTTCATATTCAATATTTTTAGTAGGTGCAGTAGGTTGAGGGGTAACTAATTGTGGTTCCGGTCAAGGTGAAGATACACCGAACAAACCCCTCAAAGCATTGTTTTCCGTAGTAACAAGTGACAATAAATTTCAGCACGTAGTAATAATTTTTCCTTACCAATTTCCACTTACCAAGAGCGCTTCACTCCCCAGCAACGGCGCCAGAAAATAGCCTTGATGACCCACAAGTATATGGAATCAATTGCAGACTTTTCGATAAGTAAGAGTGTCAAACCCAATGAGGAGCAGAAGGAAATGACAAGTGGTTTTCAGCAAGGTAATGTCTGCAAGTGCTGACATTGTAAGTAACAGAGTAGTTTGATAGCAAGATAATTTGTAGCGAGCAAGTAACAATAATAGTAAGAAAAGTGCAGCAAGGTAGCCCAATCCTTTTGAGGCAAAGGACAGGCCAAAACGGTCTCTTATAATAAGCAAAGCGTTCTTGAGGGTACATGGGAATTTCATCTAGTCACTTTCATCATGTTGGTTCGATTCGTGTTCGCTACTTTGATAATTTGATATGTGGGTGGATCGGTGCTTAGGTGATCTTCTTACTTGAACAAACCTCCTACTTATGATTAACCCCCTCGCAAGAATCCGCAACTACGAGAAAAGTATTAAGAATAAATTCTAACCATAGCATTAAACTTTTGGATCCAATCGGTCCCTTACGGAATAGCGCATAAACTAGGGTTTAAGATTCTGGCACTCTCGCAACCCATCATCTAATTACTACCCCACAATGCATTCCCTTAGGCCCAAATATGGTGAATTGTCATGTAGTTGACGTTCACATGACACCACCAAGGGAATCACAACATACATACTATCAAAATATCGAACACATATCAAGTTCACATGATTACTTGCAACAAGATTTCTCCCGTGACCTCAAGAACAAAAGTAAGTACTCACAAATGATAATCATGCTCAAGATCATAGGGGTATTAAATAGCATATTGGATCTAAACATATAATCTGCCACCAAATAAACCATATAGTAATCATTTACAAGATGTAATCAACACTACTAGTCACCCACAAGCACCAATCTATAGTTCTGGCACCAAGATTGAACACAAGAGATGAACTAGGGTTTGAGATGAGATGGTGCTGTTGAAGATGTCGATGGAGATTACCCTCCCCAAGATGGGAGAGTTGTTGGTGATGATGATGACGATGGTTTCCCCCTCCGAGAGGGAAGTTCCCTGGACGGGATCGCTCCGCCGGAGGGCAAAAGTGCTCATGCCCAAGTTCCGCCTCGAGATGGCGGTGCTCCGTCCCGAAAGTCCTCTCCTTATTGTTTTTCTAGGTCAAAATGACTTATATACCAGAAGATGGGCACCGGAGGTGGGCTAGGCTGAGCACAACCCACCAGGGCGCGCCTGGGGGGCCAGGCGCGCCCTGGTGTCTTGTGCTCACCACGTGGCCCCCTCCGGTGGTTATTTGCTCCAGTATTTATTATTTATTCCATAAAAATTCCTCATGAAGTTTCATCTCATTTGGAGTTGTGCAAAATAGGTGGCCTGACGTAGCTTTTTCAGGTCCAGATTTCAAGCTGCCGGAATTCTCCCCCTTTGTGTGAACATTGCATATTATGAGAGAAAAGGCATTAAAATTACTCCAAAAAGGATTATTATGCATAAAACATTATAAATAATAGTAGGTAAACATGATGCAAAATGGACGTATCACACCCCTTCCATCCGACCCCATTGGGACATAGGAGGATTCGACGGTCGGCTGGGCCATTCTGGAGAGCTTTCGACCCACGCAGATGCCGATGGTCGACATATGTGACTTGCCACGACTCATTCGGACGTGGATGAGCACGGGCACCGGCAGTGCCTGGGCTGCCCTCGACATGTTCGACGGAATGACCAAACAAGAGTCAGTGCATTTTCTTTGCTCCCGTCCGATCAAATTTTTGCATAGACCACTAGTTCATTTCGCACATGATGAATGCTTGCAAACCATAATCATGTAGGAGGCGTTCTTATCGAACATGATCAATGACAATGAAGATCCCACCAAAATGGAGTATGAATTGGAGGCCAGCACCACATTTGAAGTTGGGACAACATCTGATCCCAATCCGAGCAAGAAGAAGATGACCAAGACACTGAAGGCAAGAGGTCCGGCATTCTCAAGATTTGAGGACATCTTGTTGGTCAAAGCTTGGTTGGCCACAACAATGGATCCAATATGTGGCACCGAGCAAAAGGGGAACACCTATTGGACGAAGATTTGGAAGGAGTATGACGAACAAAAGGAGTATGTGGAGCCGCATCCTATCGTGTCCACCTGCAATGTGGCATCTCTCCAACATCGTTGGGGGATCATTCAAGGGGAAGTGAACAAGTACGCCGGCTACTACTCACAAGTGACCAAATGCCCCCAAAGTGGGATGGGAGTCACAACTCACTTAAGCTCAATTGCTTCATCTTGTCGCCATTTGCATATGCTTATGTGTTTGCATTCTCGTGCTCATACATATGTTGTTTGCTAGACGGCGGTGGCGGCCACTTTGTATCATGAGGTGGAGAAGAAGCATTTGCTTTTAGCCATTGTTGGGTCATATTGAATGGCAAGCAGAAGTGGAACCAACTTGTGGCCGACCTCAAGTCGGGCAAGAAGAGGAATGATGGCTCAAACTCCAACCAATCAATTGGGTTTGACGACGAAGATGAAGAGGTTGTCGTGACGATGGAAAAGCCACCGTGTCAAAGGATAACTGCCAAGTCATTAGAAACAAGTGGGAGAAGGCACGTGTCGCCTGTGATGCCGCGGCTACCAAAATGTCGTCCACATGGACGGGCATTTTTTTGGTGAGAGAGAACAAGGAGGAGAGGTACAAGCTCATGTTGAATGCGCAAAATAAAAGAATGGAGTGGGACCGGAAGAGGGCGGAGAAGAAGCTCGAAATTGAGAGGGAGAAGATCGAGTTGGAGAAGCAACAAGCGGCGATCAAATGGGAACTTGAGAAGGCCAAGACATTTGGCGACATAAAGCCTGAGAAGGAGAGGTTGCAACTCGCATGGGGCGCGGAAGATGCGAGGATCATGTTAGCAGACGAAACCCTCTTAGATGAGCACGCGAATAAGTGGCTTGCAGACAAGAAGCTGGAGATCAACGATCATAGGAAGTACGAGGCGGCGAGGGCGGCTGCAGCCCGGATGCAGAAGAAGTAGGCAACCTGGATGCAGGCAGAGCAGGCAGCCCGGATGCAGCTAGAGCAAGACGAGCATGACGCATTCCACCTGGAGCACGACGCATTCCGCTCGGAGCAGGTGCCCGACCAGTGATTCGAGGCCATCCATCACATTCGGACATTGATTTCATTTTTGGTTTGTTAAACTACGATTTGCTTTACTTTGTTTCGAACTTTGAAATTCGGACAATTTATATCATATGATTGACGTGCATGAATTACATGGATTTGAGGATCAAAATTTACGATATGTAAATGTGTGAGGCAATATTTGAGAGGTGTCTAATCAGTATCCGCGGACGCGTCCAGATGCGTCTGCGGGCCAGATTTGCGAGTCCGTGTTCTAATTGCGTGTTGATGCGTGTTTATGATATTTTCTCCCAAGTTGCGTGTTGATGCGTTATCCATAGATTTCCGTGAGAATATTCCCTCCGAAAGCTAAGCTACAATTAGTAGCAAACACACCCCAATAAAAAGGCATATCCGTCATACTATCTCTTTCCCTTTTCCAACAGAAGCAGGCGCTCAAATATCAAATAATTCGATTAAGACAACAAATAAAAGTCGACAATGGTACCGGCAAAAGGATCCCACGGAGCAACGTACACTGTTTATAATAATGCCCAGACACGACTCTGCAAGATATCAACAAGCCAACAAAGTAGTACTATTCACTATTCAGCAACTTATTTGACGTGCAATGAGCTACTCCTTCCGTTTCTAAATATATGTCTTTTTAAAATTTTGCAATATGATATAGACTTAGTTTAGAGTGTAGATTCACTCATTTTGCTCCGTATATAATATATATTGAAATTTCTAAAAAAACTTATATTTAGAAGCAAAGGGAGTATTTAGCTTAAACTGCTACGATTAAGTCTAAAGCTGAGATAAGTACCACATGAAATGATCCCAACTTGATGCACATTTGGAGCGTAGAAATTTAATCAGGAGGAACTTGTTCCGAATCTCTGATGACCAAACAGACATGCACTGACTGGCTCCTATGCAGTTCATCACAACCCATGCTGTTTTTTCTTTCTTTCGGAAGAACACCACAAGAATATTTACACCCGCGAATAAAAACGAAAACTACTTGCGTCACCCGCATGACATGTAGTACATGTACATTTATCCGAAAATACGTGGATTAAATAAAGCCTTTTTACCACTCAAAGGGGGGCACAAAGGCGCCGAGAAGTGGCAAAAGGGATCCTCCGTATGCCACCGGGGCGCCGAGAAGTGGCGCGTCGTCATGCTCATGCCCGCCTGGGCGAGCAGGCGTTGCGGGCGGGCGCGAACCTGGCCGTGAAGTCCGGCTCGTGGAGCTCGAGGCTGCTGTCGTCGAAGTTCTGCGCGTAGCTCAGCGGGTCGTAGTTGAGCCCGCCGGCGCCGAGGATGGAGCGGCCGTGCCGCGCCCTCCGCCGCGCCAGGAAAAGGTGCCGGAGCCTGTGCCACAGCGCCGCCAGGCCGAAGCGGCCCCAGCAGGACGCCATCGGCGCCCGGTGGCCCGCGCCCGCCTCGCACTCCTCCTCCTCCTCCATCGCCGGCAGCCTCCCCGGCGAGGCCCACATGGCAGGCAGCCTCTCGCCGACCAGCAGAGCGGGAGAGAGAGAGAAGGGGGAGGGAGGAGGAGTGCTGGAGTGAGCTGTGCGTTGATGGTTGGTTGGTCTGGCCGACTTGGTAGCTGAGGCGGACGGCCCGGGAAGGGGGGTGGGGTGGGGTCGTGGGATGCGATGTCGACGGCCGCGATGGGTGGGAGGTGGCGCGACAGGTGCGTGGTGAGGCGTGTTCCCTCCCGTTCGGTTTGCAGTTTGGCGCATTCCGTCGTAGTGCCAGCGCTCTTCTCGTGGGGGTCACCGTCCTTTTCAGATTCGGAATGCGAGCGACGTGTTTTCCGCTGCCGTGTGCAAACTTACTGTAATGGGGTGAGTTTCTGTTTGGATTTTAATGTGTTACTTGGCGTGATGCATTTTCTGGCCGTACATTTGCTGAGCAAAGTTGCACTGCTAGCCGACTTGGGGCTTTAAGACCTTGCCGTTTGGATCCGTAAATTTGGCGACAGATGGAGCCCCTGATGAATGGCAATTGGCAAATGGTTTGTTCAGCTTATGCAAGGTTTGAGATGCAATAGGTGGAGCAAGTTCAATCAAGATCATTACAAAGTTCCCCCGGAAAAAAAAGATCGTTACAAAGTTGCTTGCAAACAGGCTGCAAAATCATTACTTAATCTTGTGCACATCAACTAGCGGATCCAGGAATTCAACTTGGTAAACGTTTACAGCCGGACGACCGGCTAACTTTTGGGCCGGTCGCGCGCGGCGCGTCTGTGTGGACCCACGTCCAAATGTACCACGCACTACTCTCTGGCTTCCGTTCTTATCCGCTTCGCTCTTATCTCTTCCCATCATGGTTTTTTTTTTCTTTTTCTCTCTCCCATCGTTTCCCATCTCTCTCAAGCCATTGATGGGGGCACCTTTCCTTCGATCTGCCGGCTTGGTTCTCTGACGAGCTCCTCTTCCACTATAACCCTCTTATCCAACCCAAGCTCCTCCATTCTCCTCCCTCCTTTCCTCCCATCTCATCAGCCCACTCCTTTTTCGCTGCGTGCTTCAAGCGTTGGAGGAACAGATGCAGAGCCCAGCCACCGTCTCTGGAAACGGCGAGCCCAGGCGACACCGGTGATGCGACCGGCTCCGCGGGCTGCTACAACTGACTTCGCGTGGTGCTACAACCAGCACGCGGGGAGCTGGAACCGGCTGCTCCAGAGCTGCGACGGCACGCCGCCGTTTGCTGGAACCGACACTGCGGGGAGCTACAACCAGCTTATCAATAGCTGCAACCAGCAGTCTGCGGTGCTACAACCAACAGAGGCGGTGGGGAAGAGAGGTATTTTTGCTGGAACCATGAGCTGATTTTGCTACAACCATGCAATTTTTTTGCTGGAACCAACAATGGGACCAGCACAACGGGGAGCTGCATAGGTTGCTTTTGCTGGAACTATAGTTATTCTTTGCTGGAACAAGGTAATTTTTTGCTTCAAGCGATTTACTTGATTTGTTATTTGCTCAGGTCGTTTTGCTGGAGACCGCAATTTTTTTTGCTGGAACCAGTTTTTGATTTTGCTACAACTGACCATCGGAGTTCTTTTTTGGGCTGAGATATGTTTTTTCGCTGGTATCCGATGGTGTAGGTCCACGACGATGGCGAGCTGCGTGCTATGTTGGGGGGCGAGAGTTGCTGGAACCGGCGTTTGGCTGAGCTACATCCGGCAGGGGTGGTGTAGGAGCGACGGCGAGATGAGGAAGGCATCTGGCGATGGAGAAGTCAAGTTGTGGAGAGAGGTGGCGGTGATCCGGCGAGCGAGCGGAGATTCGGCGGGTCATGTCCCCCGTCCATGGCGCTCGCGCCCCTGTGCGTGCTCCCGTGATTTGTAGGGGGAAGAAAAGTAAACGGCATGGTGGGACGAAAGGGTCCTGTATCTAACGGCTAAAAGCGGTTTCATCCGATGTCCCGGGTCCGACCGGCCCAAATTTGGGCCGGCGGACCGACGCCTAATAGTGCCCATTCAACTTTGGGTGTTCAATTTTTTTTCACGCGAAGAGCATCTCCAACAGAAGATGAAAATTTGAAGATGTAAAAATTTACATCTCCAAAAAGTGCTTTTTGCATCTTCAAAAAAGGGTCAACTCCAACAAATGATGCAAAACGAAGATATAAAAGAGCAATTCTAATAGAAGATGCAAACTAGAGATGTAAAACCGACCGCCAGCCGTGCAGCTGCTGTTCAGCCGCATTTGCACATTGAATTTTCATAATTCTACAAACAAAAGTAGATCATCAACTTCACATTCTATTGGAATCGACAATTAGAACAACAAACAAGTCCACAAACAATTTTTTTTACCTTTGCGACATATCGTCGAACACGTTGGATGCGGTTGCCGTCGGCGCGACCACTCTTCCTCCATGGCCAGCTGTGGCGGCGGCCGGTGGCGGAGGTGGATGCGGAACTCTGTGGCCGAAGGAGGACGCCAAGGTCGGTGGCGGCTGTGAATTGCCCGCCGCAGCCGCGTCCCCCTTCGAAATTTTGGCCGGCCGAGGTTGGTTCGCCACTGGGTTGCGGCCCCTCGCCGCCATCCACTTCACGCCTCCACCGCGTGGCTTGGAGGCCTGCTGCTTCTTTGCAGGCGCCTCCGTCGCGACGTCGACCCGCTGGGGTGGGCCAAATCCGGGGCGGCGATATGGAGGCGGACGCCGGATTGGGGAAAGTTGGCGCGGCGGCGGCGGCCACGGGGAGGTGGGTCAGGGCACCAGCGACGAAGTCGGAGAAGGTGGCGGGGCCGTCGGCGTCGGCCATGGTGGTGGTGGACGGGGGGGGGGGGCGGAGGCGGACGAGCGGCGGTCGCGCGGAAACGAAAAGAAACGGCAGTTGGCGGTTGACATGCGGCTATCCTTTTTACATATCTAGTCGGCGGAGATGCAAATTTACAATGGAAGGTGTTGGATTTTACATCTCCGAGAGGTGGCGATATTTTTTTACATCTACATCATCTATTGAAAAGATGTTTTTGAACTTGAAGATGTAAAAGATAGTTATTTTTGTATCTACATCTTCTATTGGAGATGCTCTAACAGAGGTGGCCTCATTTAGTTGGCGATCAGAAGTGGCCTCATTCAGTTGGAAATCAACCAAAGCAAATGAGGCAATCAGATCTTCACTCTATAAAATGAGCCACTTCTGTCTAGGAACTCTCTCTCTAAATCCAAACAAAGCTACACATTCAGTTAGGAATTTCTATTTCAGATTGGTTTTAGCCTCGCCGCTTGTCTGCGTGTGGGTAGTCTCGCGTGCGTGGGCAGCGAGCAGAAGTGGTTGATCCCTTCTCCAGGGCTAGTGGGCTACTGGCCTGCTGTCGTGCTGCCGATAAGCTTGTTGGTCACATAGGCATGTACCCTAGTATTTCTGCCATATAACTATACATAGTATATGGACTTTTTTGCAGATAATTTTTGGTGTACATCTGTACACCCCTGACCCAAGCTGGATCCGCCTAGTTTGGTGTATATCTAGACAAGATGGATCCGCCGTCCGCTTCACGCCTCCACCTCGTGGCTCGGAGGCCTGCTGCTTCTTTGCAGGCGCCTCCGTCGTGACGTCGATCGGCCGGGGTGGCTTGGATAGGCATGTTATCTAGCAGTGATGCTAAAGCTCACTAGTCACATGTTCTAGTCGGATCCTGAATCACTGAGAGTTTGCGGAGGGATGCTGACTTCAGTGGGAGTATTTCTGTTTAAGGCTAGAATTACTCTACATAAACACATTGCTTAGTGATTGCATATTTTTCTGTTGTAGATCAATGGCACCACCTGCTCAACCCAACTTTGCATTGAAATCAATTCTGGAAAAGGATAAACTGAATGGAACAAACTTTACTACCTGGTATAGAAATTTGAGAATTGTTCTCAAGCATGATAAAAAGGAACATGTTCTAGAGGATCCGCTTCCAGAGGAACCTGCCGATAATGCTAGTACCACAACCAAGAATGCCTACCAAAAACTCATTGATGAATCAAACGAGATCAACTGCCTCATGCTGGCTTGTATGGAGCCCGATTTGCAGTAGCATTTCGAAGACGTTGGGGCTTTCGATATGATCTAGAGTCTCAAGAGCGTATTTCAGGTGCAGGCTAGGACTGAAAGGTTCAACGTCTAGCGATCCTTGATGGATTGTAAGCTGAAGAAAGGCGATCCACTGAGCCCGCATGTGATCAAGATGATCAGATATGTGCAAGCTTTGGATCGGTTGGGCTTCCCGCTCTTGGATGAGCTGGCTACTGATGCAGTTCTGGGTTCTCTTCCGCCCAGCTATGGGACGTTCATCTCGAACTATCATATGCATGGCATGGATAAGAAGCTCACTGAATTGCATGGGATGCTCAAAGTGGCAGAGCAGGATATTAAGAAAGGCACGCATCAAGTGTTGATGGTGCAGAAATCGGCTAAGTTCAAGAAGAGTTGGTCTAAGAAGAAGGCTAAGGCAAAGGGCATGGATATGGTAACCTCCGGCGCTGCGCCGAAGTCTGGACCAGACTCAAAGACCATTTGCTATCATTGCAAGAAAACTGGTCACTGGAAGAGGAACTGTAGCAAGTGGCTTGTAGACCATGGCAAGAAGGCCGGGAATGCTTCTTCAGGCAAAGGTACACTTGTTGCATATGTTATAGACATTTACCTTGCTGACATACCTAGTAGCTCTTGGGTATTTGATACTGGATCGGTTGTTCATATTTGCAACTCGATGCAGGGGCTGGTAAGAACTAGGCGTGTGGCACAAGGGGAGATTGACATCAGGGTCGGCAACAAAGCAAGAGTTGCTACGTTGGAGGTCGGCACGATGCAGCTCCAGCTTCCTTCTGGATTTATTTTGGAATTGAATAATTGTTATTACATTCCTGCACTTAGTCGGAACATTATTTCTGCCTCATGCTTGATGATTCAGTATTATGAATTCAATTTAAAGGACAATGGTTGTTCGATTTATTTGAATGGTATGTTCCACGGCTATGCACCCCTTGTTGATGGGTTATTTATATTGAATCTAGAACAGGAATCGGTCTATAACATGAATGTCAAGAGGCATAAGCCCAATGAGATAAATCCGACATACTTCTGGCATTGCCGACTTGGGCACATTAGTCTGAAACGCATGAAGAAGCTCCATGATTATGGACTCCTAACTTCGACAGACTTTGGGTCGTTCGAGACATGCGAATCATGCTTCCTCAGCAAGATGACTAAGTCTCCTTTCGCAAAGAGTTGTGAGAGGGCATCCGAGCTGTTGGAACTAATACACAGTGATGTGTGTGGGCCAATGAGCACAACTGCCAGAGGTGGCTATCAGTACTTCGTGACTTTTACCGACGACTTGAGTAGATATGGATATATCTATTTGATGAGGCACAAGTCAGAGACTTTTGAAAAGTTCAAAGAGTTTCAAAACAAGGTGGAGAATCAGCTCGGCAAGACTATAAAACTTCTACGATCTAATCGTGGAGGTGAGTACATGAGCCAGGAGTTTGATGATCATCTAAAAAGCAGAGGTATAGTACCTCAGCTCACACCTCCGGGTACGCCACAGAGAAATGGTGTATCGGAATGGAGGAATCGCGCCTTGTTGGACATGGTTCGATCTATGATGAGCAAGTCGGATTTACCCTTGTCATTCTGGGGATACGCTCTAGAAACTGCAGCTTTCACACTTAACAGGGTACCATCAAAATCCGTGGACAAGACACCACATGAGATGTGGACCGGGAAGAGTCCCAGTTTGTCTTTTCTAAAGATTAGGGGTTGTGAAGCATTTGTCAAGAAACTTATGTCAAACAAGCTTACACCCAAGTCAGATAAATGCATATTCGTGGGATATCTGAGGGAAACCTTGGGATATGACTTCTACAACCGGGAAGAGAACAAAGTGTTTGTTGCTCAGAACGGGGTTTTCCTTGAGAAAGAGTTTCTCGATCGGGAGGCCAGTGGGAGGACGGTCCGACTCGAAGAAATTCGAGGACCACTCAGGGACGGCTCGACTAGTGATGAGATCATACCGGAGTCAGTCAGGGAACCCGTAGTGGAAGCGACACCGGAACCACGGAGGTCGGAAAGATTGCGCAGAGTGCGCGATGTATTGTTGCTAGAACGCGACGAGCCAGCCACATATGCGGAAGCGATGGTGAGCCCAGATTCCGAGGCTTGGCTGGAGGCCATGAGATCCGAGTTAAAGTCCATGGATGAGAATCAAGTTTGGGACTTGGTTGATCCGCCGCCTGGCATAACAGCCATTGGTTGCAAATGGGTCTTTAAAAAGAAAACCGATGTGGATGGAAATGTTCAGATCCACAAATGTCGGCTTGTCGCTAAGGGTTATGGACAAGTTCAAGGAATTTACTACGACGAGACTTACTCGCCAGTAGCGATGCTGAAGTCGGTGAGGATCATACTAGCTATAGCTGCATATTTTGATTACGAGATATGGAAGATGGATGTCAAGACGGCTTTCCTTCACGGAAATTTAACCGAGGACGTGTATATGATACAGCCCGAGGGTTTTGTTGATCCGACTAGCACTAGTAAGGTATGCAAGCTCAAGAGATCCATTTATAGTTTGAGGCAAGCATCTCGGAGCTAGAACATTCGTTTTGATGAGGTCGTCACTGGTTTCGGCTTCATCAAAAGCGAAGAGGACTCTTGTTTATACAAGAATTTAAGTGGGAGCTCGATAGTGTTTTTGATCTTGTATCTGGATGACATACTACTGATCGGAAATGATATTTCGATGCTGAACTCGGTCAAGGAGTCATTAAATGGCAAGTTTTCGATGAAGGACCTTGGTGAGGCAATGTACATTTTAGGCATTAATATCTATAGAGATAGATCAAGGAGGCTGCTCGGCTTAAGCCAGAGCACGTACATAGATAAAGTGTTGAAACGGTTCAACATGAGTGAGGCAAAGAAAGGGTTCTTGCCACTCTCACATGGTATAAGGCTAAGCGAGACTCAGAGTCCTTCGACATCTGATGAGCGAAGCAGGATGAGTAGGATTCCATATGCCTCGGCAATCGGATCCATCATGTATGCCATGATATGTACGCGGCCCGATGTTGCTTTTGCAATAAGCCTAACAAGTAGATACCAGTCCAACCCAGGTGAGAGTCACTGGGAAGCGGTAAAGATTATTTTGAAGTATCTGGAAAGGACTAAAGAGATGTTCCTAGTTTATGGAGGTGAGGAAGAGCTCGTCGTAAGGGGTTACGCCGATGCTAGTTTCCAAACCGACAGAGATGATTGTCGATGACAGTCCGGATTCGTGTACGTCATGAACGGAGGAGCAGTGAGCTGGATGAGTTCCAAGCAAGATACGGTGGCCGATTCTACTACAGAAGCCGAATACATTGCGGCTTGTGAAGCTGCAAAGGAAGGTGTTTGGATCCGGAACTTTCTGGATGATCTTGGTATTTTTCTAGCCTCGGTAAAACCGTTGGACCTTTATTGTGATAATTCTGGTGCCATCGCACAAGCCAAGGAGCCGAGGAATCACCACAAGGTCAGACACATAGATCGGAAATATCACCTGATACGAACGATCGTAAAGAGTGGTGATGTAGAGTTATGCAAAATTCACACGGATGCAAATGTTGTGGATCCGTTGACTAAGCCGCTTCCACAACCCAAGCATGAGGGGCAAGTTAGAGCTATGGGCATTCGATGTCTATTCGATTGACTCTAGTGCAAGTGGGAGACTGTTGGAGATATGCCCTAGAGGCAATCATGTATGATGATATTTCCTATGTGTTTATGAATAAAGATAGTCCTTGGACATTATCAATGATGTGTATCAGCAAGTACGTGACTTGCTTGTGGGACTATGCATTGTATGATGACTGTCCTAAAAGGTCCCTAGTCGAAAGGGCTGTGTGGACACGTAGCCAACTAGACTAGCATATGACACAATCGATGGCTTGGTCTCACTAGCCATGGAGCATTGGATGCTAACCGGATAATATGGACTTGGAAGGATCTGGTCGGATTCGACGTAGTCGGATCCGAGTCGAGATAAGGTCCGAGTCGGACAGACCCAACTATGAGACGCATCGATATGTCATCTGTGAGTCTCTAGTACAACATATGTTCTATGTCCTAAGACCTGAGGTGACGCATGTACTCGGAATGGTGACAGACTTGCTTTGGGACGACCAAACGCTACTGCGTAACTGGGTAGTTATAAAGGTAGGTTTAGGGTTTGTCCAGAACCATGCTGCGAGATGTGGTCGAGCAAGATGGGATTTGCCCCTCCGATCAGGAGAGATATACTCTGGGCCCCTCGTTTGATCCAACCAGGATAAGCATGGCCATGCGACAAGGATTATGAGATAATCTGGTTTGTGGTCGGCATCACTTGAACAAGAAATAGGTCGGGCTAGCACAAGGATGATAGACTCGCCTTGAGCTCGACAACATATATCGTGTGGCAAAAGGAATGAAAGTATGATGTACAGGTACGCTAACCAGCTTCATAGTCTGCTTGGTATTCGGCATGCCTGGCTAGAGGCCGTTACCAACCGTGCATCTCGGAGGTGATCCGAACTGTGACCAAGCCGACTTGAACCTAAGGGGTTGCACGCTTAAGGGAAGGAACCTACGAGGTCGGATCCGAGGACACTGGTCGGATGTGATCCGAACTGTATTCGGATTATGGCCGAGTAGACTTATGGGCTTTAGGGTCTGTGCGAGGCCCAAGTGTTGAGCCCGCGACGGACGCCTATATATAGTGGTGGTGCCGCACACTCACGCGGTTGATCGCTTCGGCGCTATCACTAGGGTTTGCATGTGTTGCAAATAGACACCTCCACCCGCCGCCAGTTGTGTGATCGGACCTAGCAGTCCGCCGCACGACGTTCCTCCTGCACGCGTGGATACAGTTAGAGGCGGTGCACTTGCGCCGCTCCAGCGAACCTGTACGTGGGAACCAACCACCGGCTGTACGAGGGAGATCGGACGAGGAAGAGACGATCCACGCGGACGCGCTGCCCCAACTCTTCTTCCGCTGCACGGCACTGCACGTCTAGTGGTAACAAACTGTGATCCATCTCCCGTAGCATGTTCTTGGTTGTACTGCGCGTTGGAAATTTTAATTTGCAGTCGACGCATCCTACCATAGATCCCAACACCAAGAGGCAAAATCCTCATTTTTCACAAGCTTAGAAGGATGACTAACATGATTCATATGCGTGGAGGGAACCGGTCCTCCATAAGTAAGTGGAGGTTCAACATGGGCAAAGATGCCATTCACACTTCTACCACTAGTCAAAGGAACTTGATCACTAGTAGCTTCCCCTTATTGGAGTTAGCATCCGTCACCTTATTAGTGGGATCGACCACTTACAACGATGAGGTGGATAATTTAAGACCATCGAGAAAATTCTTAAGCATGCCTTTGCCTCAGTCATCATGGAGGTTTTCAAAGGCCACATTGAACTCCTCACGAGAGACAGAGGATCCCCCATCGGCCGCAGACAAAGTGGGACTCGCACCGGGGTGCTCCTCCACCTTGTCTGTGGTGTCAACCATACTCTTTGGATGACAAAGTCCTTAATAAAGAGACGAGGCTCTGATACCAATTGAAAGGATCGATATGGTTGACTAGAGGGCGGGGTGAATAGGCAACTAACAATTTTTAGCTTTTCTTTACCAAATTAAACTTAGCATCAAAATAGGTTGTCTAGATATGCAACTAGGTGAGTAACCTATATGATGCAACAACAACAAGCACACAAGAAAGCAAGGGATACAACACAATATAAGCTTGCACAAGTAAAGGTAAAAGATAACCAAGAGTGGAGCCGGTGGATACAAGGATATGTTACCGAAGTTCCTTCCCTTTTAGAGGAAGTACGTCTCCGTTGGAGCGGTGTGGAGGCACAATGCTCCCCAAGAAGCCACTAGGGCCACCATATTCTCCTCATGCCCTCACACAATGCGAGATGTCGTGATTCCACTATTGGTGCCCTTAGAGGTGGCGACCGGACCTTTACAAACAAGGTTGAGGCAATCTCCACAACTTAATTGGAGCTCCCAACGACACCACGAAGCTTCACCACAATGGAAAATGGCTCTGCGGTGACCTCAACCGTCTAGGGTGCTCAAACACCCAAGAGTAACAAGATCCGCAAGGGATGAGTGGGGAGGAATCAAATTTCTCTTGGTGGAAGTGTTGATCGGGGCCTTCTCAACCAATCCCTAGAAAATCAACAAGTTTGATTGACTAGGGAGAGAGATCGGGTAAAAATGGAGCTTTGAGCAACAATGGAGCTTGGGGAGGGAAGAGGTAGTCTTCTTGGGGAAGAAGACCCCCCTTTATATAGTGGGGAAAAAGATCCAACGATTACCCCCTCACTCAGCCCGCGAGACGCGGTACTACCGCACACGCTCGCGGTACTACCGCAAGGTGCTACGGTACTACTGCTTTATAGTGCGGTACTTGATGAAGCTATGTACCTAGGGTAGGGTCATGGAACTGTCCTAACTGCCCTACCCAAGGACATCTCTAGAAGAAATCACCTTTCAATCGACTTGGAGGTGTTCCACTCGACGGACTCGAAGACACTCGACCAAGAAGCAATCACTCGACCAAGATCCAACCACTCGACGGCCAGGAGACCTAAAGTCACTCTGCACGCTAACAGTCGGTCATTAAGTAGCTTTTATGGTCATCATAGCACTTTATTAGGGGCGTTACCAGTAACGCCCGACCTTAATGTATTTGAAACCCTGCATAACCGAGGGCCGGAAAGGTCCGGCGAACTCTATATAAGACACCCCCCTCCTCAGTGTAAAGGGTTCGCACCCCTGTAATTCATACACACATAATCCAGTCGACCGCCTCCGGGCTCCGAGACGTAGGGCTATTACTTCCTCTGATAAGGGCCTGAACTCGTAAACCTCGTGTGCTTACAACTACTCCATAGCTAAGATCTTGCCTCTCCATACCTACCCCCTACATTACTGTCAGACTTAGAACCACGACAGTTGGCGCCCACCGTGGGGTAGGTGTCTTAGCGATTTGTTGGAGGAGTTGCGATCTTTTCCGATCCAAATCATCATGGTTTCTGGCGGAGTTTTGGTGGAGGGTCGCGAGATCCGTCTCGGCGCGCTCACGTTCATCGTCGACGACTCCGCTTGGCTTCAGGAGGCTCCGCTCGACGTGGACGCACTCCCTGTCCGCGGGGCAACGCGCTTTCACGCGTGCGTCCGCGGTGTCCTCTTGCGGCAACCGTCGACCCATTATAGGTCGACCCCTGTGTTGTCCTCCCTCTCTGTTTACCGCCGGCGCAAGCGCTCCGGTCGGTCGAGACTTCAGCGGTGGGTGAGACACGCGGTGGCACGCCAGTCGGCCACCCCTCAAGTCGCGGCGATCGAGCCCGACGAATCCCTCTATGGCCTGTTCGACCTGTCGACTGGCTCCGCAGAGACCGCATCCGAGTGCGACAGCAGTGATCCGGCGGCGAAGGTTCTGATGGTCGATGGACCGCGCAGTCCTCCCGGTTTTCCCCGCACCGACGGAGGCGCAGGTGGAGGTGACCCGTCGCATCCCCATGAGGAATATCTCCCTGAGCCTCTCACGTCGTTGCAGAGAGAAGAACTTCGTCGCCGGAACATGGATGCACTGCACATTCCAATCGTTGGAGAAACCCCCGAGGCTCGTGCCTTGGAGGACGCGCGCCTGGCAAACTTGGCTGAGCGCACTCGATTGGAGAACCTCCAGCGGGCACTCGACGAGCGTGCGCGACAACGGGTTCCAGAATCCAGTCAACGTCAGCTCTTTCCGCCCCCGCAGGTATATCGAACTCCGATCCAGAATTTAGCAGCTACAGCCCGTATAGCAGAGTCAATTCAGCCTTCCCAGTCAGAGGCTGGCAGAGGCTTGCTGTAGATCAGAGCATTACTCCGGGCAGCAGGAGACCAGAATTCTGCTGTTTCTTAGTCGCGGAACAGGATTCATAGCAGATCCATTGCTGCAGACACAGTCCAGTCAGCTCATAGCCCAAGATCGCCCCCGAGGCATGAGGGACGTGGGGGCCGGCGTGATCAGTACGAAAACCGTGAGCAGTATGATCACCGATTCGATCGTGACGATCGACGTCGAGTGCCCACCCCTCCCCCGAGGAGTGGATCGTATGTGCCTCGACAGCAGGATGACAGGCGCCCTCATAGTGTTGGGCGAAGGATTCTAGTCGACCCCAGGGAACCAGGCTTTGACACTCGTTCAAGGTTTGGTCGACAGGAACAGAGCTCACCGAGAAGGTCACGACAGAGATGCACCTACCAGCAGCAGAGTACATGTTTCAGGGCCAGAGTGCTTTAGTAGAGCCATCAGGGCCGCTGTGATTCCTCCCAACTTCAGGTTGGCGACTGAAGTCAGTAAGTTCACTGGTGAGTCCAAGCCCGATACTTGGCTTGAAGACTACCGAGTGGCTGTCCAGATTGGCGGTGGCAATGATGAAGTGGCCATGAAGCACCTGCCTCTCATGTTGGAGGGCTCGGCCAGAGCGTGGCTGAATCAATTAGCACCCAGCAGCATTTACACTTGGGAAGATCTCACCCGAGTGTTTGTCACCACATTTGAAGGAACATGCAAGCGACCTACAGGGCTGACGGAACTGCGGTCTTGCGTGCAGAAGCCGAATGAAACTTTGAGGGATTACATCCAGAGATGGATCACGTTACATCACACGGTAGAGAATGTGCCTGATCACCAAGCGGTCTGTGCCTTCAAAGAAGGCGTCAAGTACAGACAACTGAATCTGAAATTCGGTCGAACCAGAGACATGTCTCTAAATCGGATGATGGAGATTGCCACCAAGTACTCTAATGGTGAAGATGAGGATCGACTCCGGAGTGGCAAGCACAAGTCAGTCGCCCAAGAAACCGGAGGAGGAAATTCCAATCAGAAACAGAAGCGGAAATTCGAGCCAGCTGCTCCTGGGGAAGCCTTGGCTGTAACTCAAGGAAAGTTTAAGGGGAAACCCAAAGGGCCTTCGAACCCCAAGAAAGTTAAAGACCAAGACGGAAATGATGTGTTGGATTTGCCATTTCACATCCACACCAAGAAAGATGAAGAGGGTAAGTTCATTTACCCGAAACATACCACTCGACAGTGTCGGCTCTTGATCCAGCAGTTCCAGGGCAAACAGTCCAAAGATAAGGCAAAGGAGTCGGACAAAGTTGAGGACAATGAAGATAGTGATGACGGATACCCCCAGGTCAATTCCACCTTGATGATTTTTGCTGATGTTGAAAGCAAAAGTCGACTGAAAGTTATCAACCGTGAGGTGAATATGGTTGCTCCGGTGACACCCAGTTATCTGAAGTGGTCTCAGACTGCCATCACATTCGACCAGTCCGATCACCCAATGCATATTGCCACCCCTGGGAGGCAAGCTTTGGTGGTCGACCCAGTTGTTGAAGGCACTCGACTGACCAAAGTCTTGATGGATGGTGGCAGTGGTTTGAACATACTGTATGCTGAGACATTGAAAGGGATGGGCATTCCGATGTCCAGACTCAGTACTAGCAACATGAGTTTCCATGGAGTCATTCCTGGGAAGAAGGTTGAGTCGCTCGGCCAAATTGCTCTTGATGTGGTTTTTGGTGATTCCAAGAATTACCGCAAAGAAAAGTTGACGTTCGAAGTTGTGGATTTCCAGAGTGCTTATCACGCTATTTTGGGCAGGCCAGCTTACGCACGCTTCATGGCTCGATGATGTTATGTGTATCTCAAATTGAAGATGCCTGGTCCCAAAGGTGTGATCACTGTTACGGGCAATAGGAAGAAAGCAAAAGAGTGTTTTCAGAAAGGCTCAAAGATCGCTGACGCTCAGATGGCAGTGGTGGAGCTGCAGGAGTACCAGAAGACTGCCGACCCGAGTGATTTGTTGCGAGCCAAGAAGCCCGCTACAGAATCAGCTTTTCAATCTTCTGGTGAAACGAAGCCGGTTCACATTCACCCGACCGATCCCAGTGCTGCTCTGACTCATATCTCAACAACACTCGACTCCAAATAGGAAGAAGTGCTCATCCAGTTCCTCCGTGAGAACTGGGACATCTTCTCATGGAAGCCTTCGGACATGCCGGATGTTCCCAGGGGGCTGGCTGAGCACCGCCTACGAGTCGACTCAAAAGTGAAACCCGTCAAAGAACATCTCCGACGGTTCGCCGTCCAGAAGAGAAAGGCTATTGGTGAGGAGGTGGCTCGGCTCTTAGCAGCGGAGTTCATCCGAGAGATTTACCACTCCGAGTGGCTCGCCAACGTTGTCATGGTCCCCAAGAAGGACAAGTCACTTCGCATGTGCATTGACTTTAAACATATCAATCGGGCCTGCTCGAAAGATCATTTTCCTCTCCCCCGCATTGACCAGATAGTCGACTCGACTGCGGGATGTGAGTGACTATCTTTTTTAGATGCCTATTCTGGGTACCATCAGATCCGTCTGTATGGACCAGACGAGATCAAAACAGCTTTCATCACTCCATTCGGGTGCTTCTGTTATGTTACCATGCCATTCGGCCTCAAGAATGCTGGAGCCACATTCATGAGGATGATTCAGAAGTGCTTGCTCACTCAAATCAGTCGGAATGTGGAAGCATACATGGATGATATTGTGGTCAAGTCACGGAAGGGTTCCGACCTGCTGACTGACCTTGCTAAAACCTTTGCCAACCTCAGGAGGTATGATATCAATCTTAATCCATCAAAGTGCACATTCGGAGTTCCTAGCGGAAAGTTACTCGGTTTTCTCGTTTCCGAATGGGGAATCGACGCCAATCCAGAAAAAGTCGGTACTATACTCCGGATGAAACGTCCTGTGCGAGTGCACGATGTCCAGAAGCTTACTGGTTGCTTGGCCGCTTTAAGTCGATTCATCTCTCGTCTCGGTGAAAAGGCATTGCCTCTTTACCGATTGATGAAGAAGTCACACAAGTTTGAGTGGACTCCTGAAGCTGATGCAGCGTTTGCAGAGCTTAAAGCTCTGCTCTCCACCCAGCCGGTGCTTGCTGCCCCAATCAGCAAAGAGCCTTTGCTGCTTTACATCGTAGCCACGGGACAATTCGTCAGTACGGTACTTACAGTCGAGCGGGAAGAAGAAGGAAAAGCCTTTAAAGTTCAGCGCCCAGTATATTATATTTCTGAGGTTTTGACCCCGTCGAAGCAAAGATATCCTCATTATCAGAAGCTTGTATATGGGATTTACATGACCACAAAGAAGGTTTCTCACTACTTCTCTGATCATTCCATTACAGTCGTCAGCGACGCTCCATTGTCAGAGATCCTGCACAACAGAGACGCAACTGGTCGAGTGGCAAAATGGGCAATTGAACTCCTTCCTCTAGATATCAAGTTTGAGGCAAAGAAAGCTATCAAGTCCCAAGCAATAGCAGATTTTGTCGCCGAGTGGATTGAACAACAATTGCCGACTCAGGTTCACTCGGAGCATTGGACCATGTTCTTCGACGGTTCCAAAATGCTGAATGGTTCCGGTGCCGGGGTAGTATTGGTCTCCTCCCGAGGAGATAAGCTCAGATATGTTCTTCAAATCCACTTTGATTCCTCCAATAACGAAACAGAATATGAAGCACTTTTATATGGGTTGCGCATGGCCATTTCACTCGGCGTCCGTCGCCTCATGGTCTATGGCGACTCAGATTTGGTGGTTAATCAAGTGATGAAGGAGTGGGACGTCAGAAGTCCGACCGTGACTGGTTATTGCAATGCAGTGAGGAAGCTGGAGAAGAAATTCGAGGGGTTAGAACTTCATCACATACCCCGACTGAAAAATCAAGCAGCTGATGATTTGGCGAAAATAGGTTCCAAAAGAGAAGCCATTCCCAGCAATGTGTTTTTGGAACACATCCACACACCATCAGTTCAGGAGGATCCCTTCACTGAAGAAGCCCCGCAGCCAAAAAGTGCCACGGATCCGATTGAAGTTGAAGTTCCAGCTGTGGTCGACCTGATCATGGAAGTTTTGGTCATCACTCCCGACTGGACGGTACCGTACATCACGTACATCCTAAGGAAAGAACTCCCAGAGGACGAAGAAGAGGCTCGACAGATCGTCCATCGATCCAAGGCCTTTACAGTCATAAAGGGACAGTTGTATAGAGAAAGCGCGACTGGAGTCAGTCAGAAGTGTATAACATCAGAAGAAGGTCAGATAATCCTTGTTGAAATCCACTCGGGGACCTGTGGTCATCATGCGTCCTCTCGGACCATTGTGGCTAAAGCATACTGAGCGGGATCGTACTGGCCAAGGGTGAATGAAATGGCGAAAGAGATAGTCGACAAATGTGAAGGATGTCAGTTTTACTCCAATATGTCGCACAAACCCGCGTCAGCCCTGAAAACCATTCCACTCGTCTGGCCCTTCGCTGTTTGGGGACTGGACATGGTTGGACCACTGAGAACAGGAAGGAGCGGCTTCACTCATGTGCTAGTAGCAGTCAACAAGTTCACCAAATGGATTGAAGCTAAGCCTATCAAGAATCTTGATGCTTGCACTGCTATCAGTTTCATCAAAGAGTTGATATTCAGACATGGAGTTCCGCACATCATCATCACTAATAATGGATCAAACTTCGATCCTGACAAATTCAGAGCCTTTTGCGCCTCTCAAGGCACTCGAGTCGACTACGCTTCAGTCGCTCACCCCCAGTCGAATGGACAAGCGGAAAGAGCAAACGGCTTAATTCTCAAAGGACTGAAACCCCGACTGATGCGCGATCTCAAGCACGTAGCAGGTGCATGGGTCGACGAGCTTCTGTCAGTTCTTCGGGGATTGAGGACAACCCCGAACCGATCGACTGGAAGAACCCCATTCTTTCTGGTCTACGGAGCCGAAGCAGTTTTGCCGAGTGACCTGCTTCACAACGCACCCCGAGTTGAGCTCTACTCTGAAGATGAAGCAGAACAAGCCTGACAGGACGCAGTCGACCTCCTAGAAGAAGAAAGAGAAATGGCCATGATCCGGTCGACCATCTATCAGCAAGACTTGCGTCGATTCCATGCCAGAAATGTGAAGAGTCGAGCCTTCCAAGAAGGAGACTTGGTCCTCCGAGTGGATCAACAGAAACCACACAAACTCGCTCCTCCTTGGGAAGGTCCCTTCATAGTCACCAGAGTCCTCCACAATGGAGCGTACCACCTCTATAATGTCGATCGCCAGATTGATGAGCCACGAGCCTGGAATGCGGAGCTGCTCCGCCCCTTTTATACTTGAATTCTCACTCAGATGAGATGTAATAAGAAAAACTTATGTAGTTTATTTATCAAAGACAAGAGCGTTATAATTTTCCCTGTGATTGTTATTGTTTTTGTTTGCGTGAGAAATCCCCCAGTGAGTGGCTTAGCTACGAATCCGTTTCGCCTAAGTTTGTAAAAATAATTTCCTAACCGAGTGGTGAGCCAGCCTCTCACTCGGAGGCTTAGCTACGAACCCGTTTCGCCTAAGTGTTTGAAAATCCTACCGAGTGGTGAGCGAGCCTCCCACTCGGAGGCTTAGCTGCGAACCCGTTTCGCCTAAGTGTTTGGAAATCCTACCGACTGATGAGCCAGCCTCCCACTCGGAGGCTTAGCTGCGAACCCGTTTCGCCTAAGTGTTTGAAAATCCTACCGAGTGGTGAGCCAGCCTCCCACTCAGGGGCTTAGCTGCAGTCCAGTACTCGCCTAAGTGTTTGAAAATCCTACTGAGTGGTGAGCCAGCCTCCCACTCGGGGGCTTAGCTGCAGTCCAGTACTCGCCTAAGTGTTTGAAAATCCTACCGAGTGGTGAGCCAGCCTCCCACTTGGGGGCTTAGCTGCAGTCCAGTACTCGCCTACGTGTTTGAAAATCCTACCGAGTGGTGAGCCAGCCTCCCACTCAGGGGCTTAGCTGTAGTCCAGTACTCGCCTAAGTGTTTGAAAATCCTACCGAGTGGAGAGCTACTCTCCCACTTGGGGGCTTAGCTGCAGTCCAGTACTCGCCTAAGTTTGAAAAATCCTACCGAGTGGAGAGCGACCCTCCCACTCGGGGGCTTAGCTGCAGTCCAGTACTCGCCTAAGTTTGAAAAATCCTATCGAGTGGAGAGCGACCCTCCCACTCGGGGGCTTAGCTGCAGTCCAGTACTCGCCTAAGTTTGAAAAATCCTACCGAGTGGAGAGCGACCCTCCCACTCGGGGGCTTAGCTGCAGTCCAGTACTCGCCTAAGTTTGAAAAATCCTACCGAGTGGAGAGCGACCCTCCCACTCGGGGGCTTAGCTGCAGTCCAGTACTCGCCTAAGTTTGAAAAATCCTACCGAGTGGAGAGCGACCCTCCCACTCGAGGGCTTAGCTGCAGTCCAGTACTCGCCTAAGTTTGAAAAATCCTACCGAGTGGAGGGCGAACCCCCCCCCACTCGGGGGCTTAGCTGCAGTCTAGTACTCGCCTAAGTTTGAAAACTCCTACCGAGTGGAGGGCGACCCCCCCACTCGGAGGCTTAGCTGCAGTCCAGTACTCGCCTAAGTTTGAAAAATCCTACTGAGTGGAGAGCGACCCTCCCACTCGGAGGCTTAGCTGCAGTTCAGTACTCGCCTAAGTACGAAACACATCCCAATCCGCAAGGACGACGAGGTGCAGGTCGACTGCCACCTTCTCCTTCGGAGCTTCACCACAAATACAACATGCGCTCCATCCCAATCCGCAAGGACGACGAGGTGCAGGTCGACTGCCACCTTCTCCTTGGGAGCTTCGCCACAAATACAACGTGCGCTCCATCCCAATCCGCAAGGACGATGAGGTGCAGGTCGACTGCCACATTCTCATTGGGAGCTTCGCCACAAATACAACATGCGCTCCATCCCAATCCGCAAGGACGACGAGGTGCAGGTAGACTGCTACCTTCTCCTTCGGAGCTGCGCCATAAATACAAAAGTTGTCTCGAGTGAAGAACGAGTTCCACTCGACGGAGGATTCGTGAAGATATTCAACGATAAAACCAAGTTCAGATAAATCCTAAAGGTTCCAGACCGCAGATCAAAGTGCTCGGGCATTCAGCCTGAGAGAGTTTAACGGTTACAAAAACCACTTGGCATTCCGAGGCAAATTTAAGGTGGGGCATAAAAGTTTTTTCAGTCCACAGGAGGAGGACTGGCAGGCTCGACGAACTCGTCTAGGTCGACGCCGTCGGCGATCCGAGTGGCTGCAGCAATAAAAGTCTTCATAAAAGATCGGAAGTCATGCCTCTGGGTGTTGGCGACCTTGATTGCTGCCAGCTTATCTTGTCGCACCTCCTTGCAGTGGACACAAATCAAAGACAGAGCCACATCAGCACCACACCGGGCAGAAGATTTCTTCCACTCCTGCACTCGACCAGGGATCTCGTTAAGTCGAGTCATCAGAGACTCGAGATCATTATGGAGCGTGGCCCCTGGCCAAAGTGCCGTGTCGATCCATGACGTGGCGACCTTCAGTCGAGCCAAGTAGTCCACAACACCGTCGATGCGGGATTCCAGTCGGAGCAGATTCATGGTAGTTTCATCTTTCACGGGAGAGTTGATGGGGTCCAAACCTGGCTCAATCCGCCCAATCTCCTCCTCGAAGTTCTGGCAAAACTCTGCATTCACGATCCAAGGATAAGTCAATTTTCGTATGCTGAGTCGACAAAAAAAAACATCAGTCGGAACAAAATGTATACCTTCAAGCTTGATGAACAACTTCTTGGCAAGGCTACTCAGATAACTCTCCAGATCGTCCCTCCTGCGAGCGATGCCTTCCATCTTCTCGTACAGGTTGACATTGTTTTTCTTCAACCGCGTGCACTCCTTGTTGGCTTCGTTTAGGGCAGATTTCATCTTGGCGTTCTCTTCTTCCAATTGGCCGACTGAAGCCAGTTTCTGTTCAGCCAGAGCGGTTCTGTCGTCAGCTTTATTTTGAGCAGCAGCCAAATCCCGATCCTTCTTCGCCAGAGCTTCGTTCAGTTTTTCTGCAAAGAAATGGTACTTGATTCAGAAAGAGCAGAAGGGTACTCAAGCCTAAGACAAACCAGTCGACAAGCTCGTCTTACCATTGGCGTCGTCCTTGGACTTTTGCAGCTCTGTCTTGGCCAATTCCAAGTCAAGGTTTAGCTAGATCTGCTGTTTCTCCAAGTCAGCAAAGCGAGCTCCAAGATCGCAAGATTTCTGCAAACATGGAGGGGAAGTTATTTTACAGCGAAAAACGACAAAGACAATCAATACTAAGACTACGGTCGACTGTCCGCAGTCCACCATAGTCTCGGGGACTACACCAAGTGGGTGCACTTTGCGTGCCCCTACCGGTTTGGTTTACACTTGACACGGCCAGACCAGATCGAGCGAAAGAATCAAAATACAAAGACTACAGTCGACTGCCAGCAGTCCACCATAGTCTCGGGGACTACACCCAGTGGGTGCACTCGGCGTGCCCCCACTAGTCCAAAAATTCAATCGACGCACCCAGCGGGTGTACAGATGCAAAGGTTTTCGGAAAGAGAGTCTCCAAATAGCATATCCTAACCGAACAAGCGGTGACCAGCTAACCTGAACATTGCTTTGGAGAGCCGAGCTAGCATCATAGGCGGCCTGACTGGCGTCCCGCACCATCTTCACCTTCTCCATCATAATGCCCGCCTGGCGTATGGCTTCCTTGGCAGCATTCACTTAGTCCTCTGGGACATGATGGATCGCAAAAACTGAAGGTGGGTCGGCAGAAGCTTGAGCAGTCGACGAAGAAGGCAGGGCACTCGACAATGGTACGGCGAAGGTAACAGAACCCCGATTGGCATCACCAGCGTCCTGAACGACTGGTTCCGCGATCGGCATCGACTGTGGCACCTTGCTTGCAGGAGCTTTCCTATTTTTTCTCGTCAAAGGCCTCTCAGGCTCTTCATCATCATCATCGGGGAGGTCAATAATGTTAGGAGCTGTTCAAAGATCAATCGCCAAAATCACGTCACCTAATGGTACACATTGCAGTTGAGTCGACCAAATAAAGACAGAATGACAGAAATCATACCCAGATTGGAAGTGACTGCATCCTCCATTACCTCATCCTCATCTCTGTAAGCTGAGGTCCCGGAAGTAGCAGCGCTGCCAGTTCCAAAGTTCGTCTGGTTAAATCAACAAAAATAAACAGCACAGAGCGTCGAGTGAATACAAAGGGAGACACTCACGCAGAAGCGACGGGGATGTCAATCTTAATCTTCGGAATGCCTTCCGAGGCTTCTGCTCTGCAACTTTGAGATGCTTTGACACTTTTTCAGTTGGGGTTGGTGAAGATGTCCGAGGACGCTTTGAAGACTGACTAGTCTGAGCAATCACCTTTTCACGGGCGCTCGGTCGTTCTTGGGCAAGCTTGGATCGCCTCTCCCTGCGAGGAGGCGACTCGACTTCTTCGTCACTTGAGTCGTCGCTTTCTTCGTCCTCTTCTCCGTCAGAATGCCATTCGCCACTATCGCCGTCGCTCGCCTCTCCTTCCAGATCTTGCTCTTGCTCTCCGTTGGGCACCGAGTACATTTCGATAAGGGCCTGAAAGAAAGCAGGAAGAATAAAGTCAGTCGACGCAGTATAGACAGCTGCGCGAGTGAATTCAGATTATAATCAAAAGCTCAGAATCGGACCTTTTCTGGTTCGTGGGACTGGTCGAATGGAGGAACTCTCCTGGCTCCCCTGGGGTTGTCCTTGTTTCCGGTGATGCCTGACAGCCACCCCTCCAGTGTGTCGTCATCGACCTCCTCCGGGTGAATCCGAGTGGTGTCGTCAAGACCCGAATACATCCACATCGGATGGTCTCGAGCTTGAAGAGGTTGGATGCGCCGCCGAAGGAAAACCTCCAAGAGATCCATACCAGTGACCCCGTCACGGATAAGCTGGACCACTCGTTCGACCAGCACCCTAACTTGCGCCTTCTCCTCTGGGAGCACCTTCAAAGAGGAGGGTTTCCTCACTCGGTCCATGGTAAAAGGAGGGAGGCCAGTCGACTGCCCTGGCGTCGGTTGGTCTTTGCAGTAAAACCAGGTCGACTGCCATCCGCGGACCGAGTCGGGAAGAATCATGGCCGGAAAGGAACTTTTCCCTCTCATCTGAACACCAAGACCCCCACACATCTGAATCACTTGTGTTCTCTCGTCACTCGGATTGGCTTTTTTCACCGTCTGAGAACGACAGGTGAAAATGTGCTTGAAAAGACCCCAATGAGGCCGACAACCCAAGAAATTCTCGCACAAAGACACGAAAGCAGCGAGATAAACGATTGTGTTGGGAGTGAAGTGGTGGAGTTGTGCCCCAAAGAAATTCAGAAATCCCCGAAAGAAAGGGTGATGAGGCAAGGAAAATCCACGGTCGACGTGGGTGGCAAGGAGAACGCGCTCACCCTCCCGAGGTTGTGGCTCGGATTCCTTCCCTGGAAGCCGCACCGATCCATGGGGGATCAGTCCTCCGTCGGCTAGGTCGTCAAGGTCATCTTGGCGGATCGCCGAGCGGATCCAGTCGCCCTGGATCCAGCCCTTCGGCAGGCCGGCCCGTGAGGAAGATCCACCCCGACTAGTCGCCTTCCCCTTCGCCTTTGCCGTCGCCTTCTTCGCCCGCTCCAGAGCCGCCGTCTTCTCCTTCCCCATCGTTGCCGGCGAGACGCGTACAGAGCGGCGGCGCTAGGGCGAGAGCGAGCGCGACTAATAAGCCTGAAGAGGAGAAGAGAAAATGAGAACGCACTGTTCAAGAAACCCCGGTCCGACGCCTTATATGAGGTCGCTTCCGAGTGGCTGACTGGTAGGCCCGGACGATCCTGTCAAATCCCGTAACAATCGCGCGCGCGATACGTGGCGAAAAAGGTGGCGGAGAGATCGAGGCGGCTCTGCCCTATCCCATCCGATTACTGCGGCCTCCCCCGTCCCGCGAGCTTCCCAAAATTCGAATCCCGCGAAATCTGCGGGCAGCAGAACAACTTGTCAGACGGAAGATCTCCTCCACACCGTCACTCGGAGCTTTTCAAGTAAAGAAACTCACTCGACAGAAAACAAAGAATGGATCAAGGCGACTGAAAAAGAAGTTGCTGTCATCACTCAGGTTCATTGATCCAAAACAAGATATGCTCATGGCATGCAAAATGAGTCAGAGAAGTTCTCAATTCCTTTCCCACTCAAACCTCGATCCATTCGAGGGCTAATGATGAAGATATGTACCTAGGGTAGGGTCATGGACATGTCCTAACTGCCCTACCCAAGGACATCTCTAGAAGAAATCACCTTTCAATCGACTTGGAGGTGTTCCACTCGACGGACTCGAAGACGCTCGACCAAGAAGCAATCACTCGACCAAGATCCAACCACTCGACGGCCAGGAGACCTAAAGTCACTCCGCACGCTAACGGTCGGTCATTAAGTAGCTTTTATGGTCATCATAGCACTTTATTAGGGGCGTTACCAGTAACGCCCGACCTTAATGTATTTGAAACCCTGCATAACCGAGGGCCGGAGGGGTCCGACGAACTCTATATAAGCCACCCCCCTCCTCAGTGTAAAGGGTTCGCACCCCTGTAATTCATACACACATAATCCAGTCGACCGCCTCCGGGCTCCGAGACATAGGGCTATTACTTCCTCCGAGAAGGGCCTGAACTCGTAAATCTCGTGTGCTTACAACTACTCCATAGCTAAGATCTTGCCTCTCCATACCTACCCCCCTACATTACTGTCAGACTTAGAACCACGACAGTACTACCGCTCGTGCAGTAGAGGCCAGATGAGGTCCTGTTGCACTAGGCAAGGGGCGATAGAACCGTCGGAGCGGTACTACCGCGCGCCCCTACGGTACTACCGGGCTCTACTAGCGCAGGAAGATGCACAGAATTAACAAATTACTTCCGTGACTACTTCCGCTGAGTTTAGGACTGTGAGAAAGTCCGACACGGTACTACCGCTCACAGGGAGCGGTACTACCACGTGGGGGCGGAAGTAAAAAATTACGTCCGCGCCTACTTCCGCATGCGCCAGTGTCTGGGCTGGAGGCAGCGGTACTACCGCTCGCGAGGAGCGGTACTACCGCTTGGTGTGGTACTACCGCTTGCCTGAGCGGTACTATCGTGGACCCCTGCGGTACTACTGCTCTACCGCACGCCACAAAGACTATAGCACTTGGCACCCTTTATATTGCAGAGACAAGAATAAACGGATGGTGCTCCATTGAAGCGAAGGAAAGGTGGTGCAAAGGAACATATGTGTACGTGTTGATTCCACCTTAACCTTTTCGAAGCGGACCCCCTTCTAATAGTACAACTTTCCTACGACTCAAATCCACCGAAAAGAAACTTAGAGAACCGCTGTCTTCGATAGGTTCCGAGGGGCACCGAATCGTCTTGTGCCTAGACATGAGATATCTGAAATGCTCAACGCACACGATTAGTCCGCAAATGCACTGTCATCAATCACCAAAACCACATAGGGAGAAATATACCCTTACAAATACCAAAAAATAAATAAATAATGATTTTTTGTGGGATTGAAGGTACTCATGTTCGCAAGGTGCGTGCAAATTTTCATGTTGTTTGGGCATTCTAGGAGCTCGTGGCAAAGGAAACACAATAAATATGTGCGCCTGTGAACAGTAAATTCAAAAAAATAGCAAGAAAATTTAAAAAAATATGAATATTTTGGGATTCCAAGATTCTCATGTGCGCAAGGTGTGTGCAAAATCTTGTTGTGTTCGGACATTGTAGGAGCTCGTGGAGAAAAAAACAAAATTTGTCTCGGAGAAAAACTTTGAAAATACACTATTTTGCTTTTTTTGCTAGAGCTCCTTGCAAGTCATTTGATAACAAAATTTTGCACACACCTTGCGCACCCGAGCATCTTGGATTCCAAAAAATTTCATATGTTCTTGAATTTTCTTGCTATTTTTTAATTTACTATTTAAAGATGTATAGATTTATTGTTTTCCTTTGCCACGAGCTCCTGATATGTCTAAATAGCACAAAAATTTGCACGCACCTTGCCCACCTGAGTATCTTTGATCCCTCAAAATTTTAGAATTTTTTTAATTTTGTTTGCTATTTTTTTTAAGATGGTCAAAGTTGTTTGACCGGACGATAACAGCGCATAAGGGCATTGCTATAAGGGCAACTAATGGTAGATGGGCAAATTTGATCACATATTGAAATTAGGGGCAAATTTGAGTAGTGAGTTCCAGTTAGGGGCATAAATGAAATTTTCCCTAGTTTAAAAGATATTGTTGATTTTACTATATATGATGAGAAAAAAGTCTATGGATTTGTTCTGTGGGTAGAGAGACGAGAGAGTTGCATGCGTACCTTCTCTGACAAAAAATGTACCTTGGGCCCATTAAACTGACACCGTTTTGACTAAAAGAAAAGATACAAAAAATATGCTAGCACTATGCATCTAGATGGACCATACACCTGCACGAATCTCAGCAGAAATGAGTGCTCTCGGATGAACCGGCATATAGCGCAACCGCGCAAAATGACTTTGCGCTCGGAAGACCCTTGTTGTCTTGTCGGGCTTGGGCTTCAGCCGGCGTCCCCTGATCCGGGCATTATCAAGATCAACACCGGCGGCTCCTTAAACTTTGCTGATGGTCGGGTGGTGCGGGAGGCGTTGCACGCTCTTCTTCGGCCATGCTTGGTGCATGGTGTAAACCGTACATGGATATTTCTGGCCCATTGATACCTGAAACCTTTTCACTGTGCGATGGTGTTCGTTTCGCAACACTTCGATGATTCTCACATGTGATAATGGAGATGAACTGCCCGGAGTTGGAGACACTATAACACTTGCCTCTTGTTCAATTGTGACTTCTATCCTGTTAGAAATAGGAGAGCTTGCTAGTGTTTTCTCTCCTTTTGACATTCAGTATGTAAACAGGTCAACAAGCCTTTTACCACATCTTTGTGCATGCTTATACGTTGAATGTGACCGGGGGCCATCTTGATGAAATTCCCAACTTTTTAATGACCGGCCTCTTGACTGATTGTTCAAAGAATGCTTTTACCTGAATCAAGCTCTCTGTTTTACAGGCAGAAAAAGAAAGACGATGGTGCTAGACATGTGATCTAGTTTTGATTTCCTCTGTCTTGCACGGACATCAAAACAGAGTAATCAACGCATGAAAAAAATCTAGTTGACCTGCATTTAGCAAAATCATGGGGGAAATTCGTAGTCGCCTACTTTCAGCTTCATTTCAAGGCATCTAGTCTCTCCTTCATTTCCTCTACAAGAAAAGCCCTGAAATGAAAACACAGAGTCTAATTGAACTTCTGGTCAGAGCAAAGCCTCCCCAATTATTGCATGCCTTTGCTATCTTTATTAAGCCATCTCGCCGTCTGACCACAGAAGGCTACGTTCCATCTTTAGAGATCACAAGAGCAAACTCCCCATATGTAACGCTACCTCGCGCAACTCCCTCCTCTGATCATTCTCCTTAGACCCAAATGGACAATCGAATCCATGGAGGATGCTCGCCGCCGCGTCTCGCCCTCCGCGTCGCCTCCGTCCTCCTCTTCCTGTGCGTAGCTGCGACCCCGGCGGCGAGCCATGGCCCCCATGGCAATGACACCGGCCTGCACAAGAACTTCCTCATCATCGTGCGCAGCCCGTACGTGTACGACACGAAGCTGTACAAGAACACGTCGAGCTGGCATGCGTCGCTCCTGGCCGAGGTGTGCGACATGGCCAAGGAGGCGATGGAGAATGACCCCTCCTCCGTCACCCGGCTCCTATACTCCTACCGCAACGTCGTCAATGGTTTCTCCGCCCGTCTCACGGTGGAGGAGCTGGAGGAAATGAAAAAGAAGGACTGGTTTTATAAGGCCTATCCTGAGAAGACGTACCACCTCATGACCACGCACACGCCCAAGATGCTGGGGCTCATGGGCGAGGACCGCGCCGGGGAAGGCGTCTGGAACACCAGCAACATGGGCGAGGGCATCATCATCGGGGTCCTCGACGACGGCATCTACGCCGGCCACCCGTCGTTCGACGGCGAGGGGATGAAGCCGCCGCCCAAGAAGTGGACTGGCCGGTGCGACTTCAACAACACCGTGTGCAACAACAAGCTCATCGGCGCGCGGTCCTTCTTCGAGTCGGCCAAGTGGAAGTGGAAGGGCGTCGACGACCCGGTGCTCCCGATCAACGAGGGCCAGCACGGGACGCACACGTCCAGCACCGCCGCCGGCGCGTTCGTGCCCGACGCCAACATATCCGGCCTCGCGGTGGGCACGGCGGTCGGCATGGCGCCCCGCGCGCACATCGCCTTCTACCAGGTGTGCTTCGAGCAGAAGGGCTGCGACCGGGATGACATACTCGCGGCGGTCGACGATGCCATCGAGGACGGCGTCGACGTGCTCTCTATGTCTCTTGGCGGGAACCCGGACACTGACTTCTCGGAGGACCCCGTCTCGCTCGGCGGATACACCGCTGCCCTCAACGGCGTGTTCGTCAGCACGGCGGCTGGCAACATCGGCCCGAACCCGGCAACCGTCGCCAACGGGGCACCCTGGCTTCTCACCGTGGGGGCGAGCACCACCGACAGGCGGTTCGCGGCCACCGTGAAGCTTGGCAGTGGAGATGAACTTGACGGCGAGTCGCTCAGCGAAGTCAAGGACTACGGGAAGGAGCTGCGGCCGTTGGCGCGCGACGTGGGCGACGGTAAGTGCACCAGCGACACCGTGTTGAGTGCGGAGAACGTCACCGGGAAGATCGTCATTTGCGAGACTGGCGGCACCCCTAGCACCACCAAGGCCAAAATGGTCGAAAAGGCCGGAGGGTTCGGCATGATCGTCGTCACCCCTGAGGTGTTTGGCCCGGTGATCATCCCGAGGCCCCACGTCGTCCCGACGGTGCAAGTGCCCTACAAAGTCGGGCAGAAGCTCAAGACCTACGTGCAGTCCGAGAAAGAAGCCACGGCGAACTTCATCTTGAAAGGAACGTCGTTCGACACCCCGCGGTCGCCGATGATGGCGCCCTTCTCGGCGCGGGGGCCGAACCTGCAAAGCCGGGGGATTCTAAAGCCTGACATCATCGGCCCGGGAGTGAACATACTCGCGGGCGTCCCCGGCATCGCGGACTTGGTGTTGCCGCCCAAAGCAGAGATGCCCAAGTTCGACGTCAAGTCCGGCACGTCCATGTCGTGCCCGCACCTCGCCGGGGTCGCCGCGCTGCTGAAGAACGCGCACCCGACGTGGTCGCCCGCCGCCATCAAGTCGGCGCTGATGACGACCACCGAAACCACCGATAACAAGAAGAAACCGTTCGCCGACGTGGACGGCACGCAGGCGACGTACTTTGCCACGGGCGCCGGGCACGTGAACCCGAAGAAAGCCATGGACCCGGGGCTGGTGTACAACCTGTCGGCGTCGGACTACGTCCCCTACCTGTGCGGGCTCAACTACACGGACCAGCAGGTGAACTCGATCATCCACCCGGAGCCGGCGGTGGACTGCACCAAGATAACAAAGATCGGCGAGAAGGACCTCAACTACCCGTCGATCACCATCATCATCGACAAGGCAGACACCACCGTGAACGCCACCCGCGCGGTGACCAACGTCGGTGTGGCAAGCTCGACGTACGAGATGGAGGTTGAGGTGCCGAAATCGGTGACGGTGGAAGTGACGCCGACGAAGCTGGAGTTCAAGGAGCTGGACGAGGTCTTGAACTACACGGTCTCCGTCAAGGCGGCGGCCGTGCCGGAAGGCGCCGTCGAAGGGCAGCTCAAGTGGGTCTCCAGCAAGCACATCGTGCGAAGCCCGATCCTCATATTGCCCGGCGACGGGGAGGAGGAGGCCACGTCGGGAGCTGAGGGGCCTTCAGCTCATGTTAGTTCTTTGCTCGAGTGACAGATTGTTTTGTTTTCTTTGCTCGTGTTGAAATACAGGTGTGGATGATCGCGACAACTGTTTTTCTTCATTTAGGGGCAAATGTATGTGTGGCTGCAGTCCCCCTCTATATTGACATGCGATCTATTGTATTTATTTGGGTAGGAGGTGTATTTAAGGATCACTTTGCCCTCAATTAGAAAGAAATTTCCTGTTAAGTCTAGTTTCTTAGAAATTGTATGCCTCATGAGTTCCTATATTTTCTATAGCGCAAACACACTGGGTTCCTCTTCAACACGAGCGTGATTTTCTTAGAAATCCTACAGCAAAAGCCTTGTTGCAAAAAGGTATATGCGACTCGCGCAAAAAGAGCCTTGTTGCAAAACATAAAAATATCTTTGGCTCATGCATGTCCTGTCCCATTACAACAAGAGCCGTGTTCCAATTTCAAGAAGGCACATGTTTGTAACTGTAACAAAACCCTTGTTGCAAAAAAACATCTTTCGCTCACATGTGTCCCGTCCCATTGCAACAAGAGGCATGTTGCAATTTCGACACGTCCTTTGTTTGCAATCTGGACGCGCCGCAATGGAGGAACTCACGTGCACATGAGGACGAGGTGAGGTTGGCGGCACTCCTTGTCAGCATGGTGGATCTCACCGGATCCATCGACCTGGTCACCAAGGAAGAGTTTGACAGCAGAGTTCCAACATGAAGGCTCTCGATGACGATGACCTATAGGCAAAGGCGCTCAGTCAGGCTCGGTTGTTAGGTTGAGACACGCGCAGCGAAGCTCCATGGTGGCGCAATGCAGGGCGACTCCGACGGTGATGAACAAGAGAAGAGGAGGTGCACGTGGGCGGGGCCTTGTTGGCAGTGGTCGAAGACCAGCCATCGCCTATGAGGCTAGCGCGTGATGGACATGGCAACCAACCTTTGCAACAAGCACCTTGTTGCGCTCCTTGCATTGCAACATGGGTCAAGTTGCAAAGGTTGGAGATGGCTGCGAGTCGTCTGATCAAAATAGATCGGATGGCCATGGAGGCGGTCGATGCGTGCGGCTTCATTTGTCGGATGAAAGGTAGGATTTCTCTTATTACTAAATGAGATATAAGTAAATATTACCGCACATGACAACAACATGTGATTTTTTCAATGTTTTTTCTTTCACTTCTATTTTTTCTCTTTTTATTTGTTCGTTCCTCCACTTTTAATAGGACACGTATAGTGGGCGGCCGGCTTCCCACTAGTGCGATCGAGAGGCCGGCCTGAAAAGGTAAGCCCCTGTTCCCCCGCGGTTGAAAGGATCGAGAAGAGGTGTCTAGAGGGGGGTGATTAGACCCTCAACAAAGAAAAGTAGCAGTTTTTAATTTCTTCAAGTTAAGGTGGAGTTTTAGCACAAGTTTAAACATTCACAATACATTTCAAGCAAGCATGGCAAGAGTATATGAGCAGCGGAAAATAAAGCATGCAGCTTGCAAGAAAGTAAGGGATGGGATTGGAGTGTGCAAACGCAATTGGAGACACGGAGATTTTTGGCGTGGTTCCGGTAGGTGGTGCTATCGTACATCCATGTTGATGGATACTTCAAACCACGAAGGGTAACGGTTGCGCGAGTCCACGGAGAGCTCGACCCGCGAAGGGTCCACGAAGAAGCAATCTTGTCTATCCCACCATGGCCATCGCCCAGGAAGGATTTGCCTCACTTGGGTAGATCTTCACGAAGTAGGCGATCTCCTTGCCTTACAAACTCCTTGGTTCAAGTCCACAATCTGGACGGAGGCTCCCAAGTGACACCTAACCAATCTAGGAGACACCACTCTCCAAAAGGTAATAGATGGCATGTTGATGATGAACTCCTTGCTCTTGTGCTTCAAATGATAGTCTCCTCAACACTCAACTCTCTCACACAGATTTGGATATGGTGGAAAGATGATTTGAGTGGAAAGCAACTTGAAGAAGGCTAGAGATCAAGATTCTTGTGGTTGGATTGGAATGTCTTGGTCTCAACACATGAGTAGGTGGTTCTCTCTCAGAAAATGAGTAGTGGAAGTGTAGGCATGTTCTGATGGCTCTCTCCATGAATGGAGGATGGGTGGAGGGGTATATATAGCCTCCACACAAAATCTAGCCGTTACACACAATTCATCAAACTCGATGGGACCGAATCGAGAAACTCGGTCAGACCGATATGGTTCAAAATGTGAATGTTAGAGTTTTCGGTGGGACCGATATGATCAACTCGGTGGGACCGATGTGCTAGGGTTAGGGTAAAACCTCAACTCGGTTTGACCGATTACACAAACTCGGTGAGACCGATTTTGGTAATAAGCAAAACAGAGAGTTGGTCAAGCAAACTCGGTGGGACCGATTGCATATCTTGATGAGACCGAGATAATTGCAACAGGCAACAGAGAGTTTGCAAGCCCATCTCGGTGAGACCTACCTATCGGTGAGACCGAACTGATTACGGTTTCTGGTAGTGGCTATGTCAAGTGAACTCGGTGGCGCCGGATAGATCAAATCAGTGGGGCCGAGTTTGACTTTAGGTTTGGGACATATGTGAAAATGAGAAAGTGGTTGAGGGCTTTTGATCATATCACTAAGCACTTTGAGCAAGCAATCCATTAAGCAACACCTCATCCCCTTTAATAGTATTGGCTTTCCTATGGACTCAATGTGATCTTGGATCACTAAAATGAAAATGTAGAGTCTTGAGCTTTTGCCAACATTTGTTCTTAGCATCTTGAAGGGGTTCCACATCCTCTTGTCCATGCCATGCCTTTGTTGAACTCTTTGAAATATACTAGATAAAAGTATTGGTCCAACAAGAGATATGTTGACATTAATTACCAAAATTACCCAGGGAGCACTTGTGCTTTCAATCTCCCCCTTTTGGGTAATTGATGACAACATACATCAAAACTTTAGATAAAGATGTGAAGAATGACAAGTAAAGCTTTGGAAAGACATGTAACGTGCATATGCTCCCCCTACATGTATGCAATCATGTGAATATGAATATAAGAGCATGTGAATGCATGACCATGATAGAGCAAGCAATGAGTTACATGTATCTTGGCTATGTGCATCAGAGCCAATGATGTAGCTATAGGAAATGTACCTCCATATGTTCATGATTTCTTCTTGCAAACAATATGTACAGTAGCAATAAAATCATCATGCACATGGATGTGATGCATATACTTACCTTGTGGTCTTGAGGTAGCTTTGGAAGAGATGAACCTGAGTAAACAAGGTTAGATAACACACGAACACCTACTGGACAAAGCAATTTAAGAAACCACAAGAGTACCAAGATTGGGACGACATGTAGAGACTGAGTACTCAGTACCCTATTTGATATAGACATGTCCCCAAAGAGTAAAGATATGCAATGAATTCGAAGATTTCCTTCCTTTAGATGTCTTTCTCCCCCTAAATATGATATTGGATAATGGGAGAAGATAGGGAAAAGAAAATCAGAGCAAAACAAACATAACAAACTTAACACATGCTAACATGTCTTTCCCCTCTTGAGGACATGTGACTTCTCTCCTCTATGGGTAAAAGCATCTGGAGAAGCTTAAGGAGTGCATTCTCTCATATGTGATAAGCTTTGATGTGCTCTCTCCCCCTTTGACATCAATTTCCAAGAAGAGATCTTCTGGAGCAAGAGTCAAGTAGGTTTGGTCCTTGAGTCACATTACAAAGCAACATGTAATATAAGATGCCGTTAGAGGACAATAATCATTAAGTGGAGCTGGAACAAATATGCAGGATGCAAATGACAATGTGTTTTCTCAGCATTGAAATCGGCAACACCGAGTCCTTTTCTTCGGTGGCACCTAGTTGTTTTCAGTTCAGCTGAAAGAAACAAACAAGTGAGGCCGAATTTAGCACAGAGAGAACACAATTGTCATCTCAGCTCACTAGGCAAATAAGATCTCACAAAGATTTGCAGGGAATTTACTGAAAGATTTGCAATGAATTGGATGCTGGGAATGTAGAACAAAACAGAGAAAGGAGAATAAATCTAGATGAAGAGGGAAACAAACATGCAAAAGACAAATGCAAGGACATAGAAAACACTGGAGAACTTCATCTAGAATTGGTCGGCGACAAAGTCACCTATGTTAGAGTATATTGACTGAGAGGTCAAGTGAGATCACTTGATCATAGGTCATACTCATCGTTTAAGCTCAAAATGGGGTTGCCATTTTTCGTTTAAGCATTTTGATGTATTCACATCTTGTTGAGCTGCTTTCACACCTTGATCATAGGTCATACTCATCGTTTAAGCTCAAAATGGGGTTGCCATTTTTCGTTTAAGCATTTTGATGTATTCACATCTTGTTGAGCTGCTTTCACACCTTGATCATAGGTCATACTCATCGTTTAAGCTCAAAATGGGGTTGCCATTTTTCGTTTAAGCATTTTGATGTATTCACATCTTGTTGAGCTGCTTTCACACCTTGATCATAGGTCATACTCATCGTTTAAGCTCAAAATGGGGTTGCCATTTTTCGTTTAAGCATTTTGATGTATTCACATCTTGTTGAGCTGCTTTGACCCATGACTTGGGGTAAAGCTTCTCTAAGATGGAATAACATACCTTGGGTGGTGGTGTTGATCTTGATCATGTAGTTGAACTTGTGTGGGACGCTCAAGGTTGATGTAGCTCATCAATGAGTTGGTAGCACCACTTGTAGTTTGAGTTCATCTACCTACATGGGTTAGTCTTGCAAGGAAGAGCACTTGTGTATCCAAAGTGATAATCATGAAATTTGATACCAAATGAAATTTGATATATAGAATTTGTCAAAGGATATGTTGAAAGGTTTCATGCTTCCTTGTCTTCAACCACCATATTGTAGAGACTTGGTGATGTAGAGATTGCTCAAGATGTGAGTGAGTTGCAATCTCATGAATTCGAGCTCATCCAAGTACCTACAAGGGTTAGATAGCATACAAGGGTAAAAGTGTAGATCCAAGACATATGATCATCATCAGAAATATCAAGGATTAGTCAAAGGCTCATGCCTTGCATGCATCCAAATGGAGTTCCTACTCCAAGTTTGAGGCATCAATAATGTTCAATTCACCTCTTAAGCAGAAAAATACTTTCTCATCAAGCAGTTTTGTGAATATATCCGCCAATTGCTTATCGATACGAACATGCTTAAGGTCAATGTCTCCTTTAGCAACATGATCTCGAATGAAATGATGACGAACTTCAATATGCTAGTTCAAGAATGTTGCATGGGATTGTGAGCAATCTTAATAGCACTTTCATTATCACAAAGCAATGGACATGTTTCACATGTATCCCATAATCTGTAAGAGTTTGGGTCATCCAAAGTAATTGAGCACAACATGAACCAGCGGCAATGTATTCCGCTTTGGCGGTGAATAAGGATACCGAGTTTTGTTTCTTGGAGTACCAAGACACAAGAGATCTACCAAGAAATTGACAGGTACCCAAAGTGGACTTTCTATCAACCATGTCACCGGCATAGTCCGAGTCAGAGTAGTCAACAAGATCAAAAGAGGACCTCTTAGGATACCAAATGCCAAAATTTGGTGTATGAATTAAGTATCTCACTATCTTTTTCACAGCCTTAAGATGACATTCTTTGGGGGCCGCTTGATATCGTGCACACATGCACACACTTAGCATAATATCGGGTCGGGAGGCACATAGATATAAAAAATGAACCAATCATAGAGCGGTAAACCTTTGGGTCAACCGGTTTGCCATCCTTAGTCAAGTCGAGATGACCACTAGTAGGCATGGGTGTATTCATACCTTTGCATTCTTGCATGTTGAACTTCTTGAATAAGTCCTTGGTATACTTTGTTTGGGAGACAAAGGTACCCTCCTTAGTTTGCTTGATTTGCAAACCAAGAAAGAACTTGAGTTCCCTCATCATAGACATCTCAAACTTCTCTAACATTAGCTTTCCAAACTTTTCACTAAAATGAGGGTTAGTCGAACCAAATATGATATCATCAACATAAATTTGGCACACAAATAATTCTCCATTAACCCTTTTAGTAAAAAGTGTTGAATCAATTTTTCCAATCTCAAAGCCTTTTTCAATAAGGAACTTAGTCAGTCATTTATACCACGCTCTAGGAGCTTGTTTAAGACCATAAAGAGCTTTGTGAAGTTTGTAAGCATGGTCGGGTTTCTTAGGATTAACAAAGCCAGGAGGTTGTTTAACATAAACTTCCTCCTCAATTTCAGCATTTAGAAAAGCACTAATGTCCATTTGGTATAAGGTAATATCATGGTGATTTTCATAGCCAAGTAAGATGCGGATGGACTCAAGTCTAGCAACGGGGGCATATTGAGGGAGTCCTGGATTAGGGGGTCCTCAGGCGTCAGGGCTGTGCAACATGGGCCAGACCAACGGGCCGCGAAGATACAAGATAGAAGACTTTCCCCCGTGTTCGGATGGGACTCTCCTTCGCGTGGATGGCAAGCTTGGCATTTAGATATGAAGATCCCTTTATCTGTAAACCAACTCTGTACAACCCTAGGACCCTCCGGTGTCTATATAAACTGGAGAGTTTAGTCCGTAGAGGCAGTCATAATCATACAGGCTAGACATCTAGGGTTTAGCCATTACAGTCTCGTGGTAGATCAACTCTTGTAACCCCTATACTCATCAAAGTCAATCAAGCAGGATGTAGGGTTTTACCTCCATCAAGAGGGCTCGAACCTGGGTAAACACCGTGTCCCCTGCCTCCTGTTAACCTCGATCCTTAGACGCACAGTTCGGGACCCCCTTCCCGAGATCTGCCGGTTTTGACACCGACATTGGTGCTTTCATTGAGAGTTCCTCTGTGCTGTGAATAGAAGGTCCGATGGCTCCATTAATCATCTACAACAATACCGCCTTGAGGGAGACTTTTCTCCCTGGCCAAGTTTTTGTATTCGGTGGCTTCGCACTGCGCGCCAACTCGATTGGCCACCTGGAGCTGATCGACAGCTATGCCCCCCGTCACCAGATCAGTTTTGGAAATGTGAACTATGTCACTGATATCCGAGGAGACTTGGTATTCCAAGGGTTCGCGGCCCCAACCGCTGCTCTGGCCTTAGATCCGGAGCACATCACCAGGTCCGAGGACGGGAGTTTAGAGCCTGTCGGACTCTCTACAGCTATAGAGCTTGTCACCGGAGAACCGGACGGGAGCGCGTCACCGGCAGGCCCGGAGTTACGCCAGACTTCCTCCATCATCATGAAGCTGGACTCTCCTCCGGACACTAGCTCCGGACCCTCGAAGTCCGTGGTACAAGAGCTTGGCCAAGGAACTTCCGTCCCGCCCAACTCCACGGACTCTCTCTTCCCCGTCCAAACCTCACTCTGAAACGAGGCTTTGGACTTAATGGGATCCCTTGCCATCACAGAGAAATCGCTTCCAATTTGCGCCCGGCCTAGACTTGGGGCTGAAAGCAGGGAATTTACTTCCCTCCCACCACCCACTTCATAGCCATTATCGAAGATTTATCCGACATGCTCTATTACACCTCCGAAGACATCGATGGTACTGACGACGATGCCGGAGATGAGCAAGGCTAGAACCCGCCGTTCACCGGACGCTGGACGGCCACTTCCACATATGACATGTATATGGTGGACACACCCAAAGAAGATGATAGAGACGACAAGAAGGATCCGATTGAATACAAGCCTGCTGAGGCACCTCCAAAACGTCGACGTCAGCGACGCCGCTCGAAATCGCATCGCGAAAAGGATAGCAATACCCGCGCCGAAGACAATAATACTCCGGAGAATGCCGAAGACCAAGAAGCCCCTATCGAGCCAACATCCGATCAGGACGATTGGGAGGATGGGCAAGTTAACCCCGACGATCCTGTCGGGAACGAGGGCTCGAAGGATAGTAACTACCTACCGACTTCCGAAGAGGATGTGAGCCTCAGCGACGAAGATTTCATCGTGCCGGAGGAACCCCTCGAACAAGAGCGCTTTAAGCGCCGGCTAATAGCCACTGCAAGAAGCTTGAAAAATAAGCAGCAACAACTTCAAGCTGATCAGGATTTACTCAATAACAGATGGACTAATGTCCTGGAAGCCGAGGAATACGACCTCGTACACCCAACTAAGAGTTACCCGAAGCGCAAGCTGCTACCCCAATTCGATGATGAGTCCCTGGAGCCTATACCGCTAGCATATAACGCCGCTGACCAACCTGACCGACCACCACGTGGTCGGGACAGAGCGGCAACCTGAGCCGAACACTAGCCCGCACCACCTTGCCGTAGAGACAGAGAAACAACGGCCGCAGGATACACTTACAACCTACGACAAGACCTGGACAATAGAGCCGGTCAGACCAGATCAATCTAGGGATCAAGGGGGCATGCCCCAGCGCGAGAAGACGGCCAACAGGCCTGGCGCGATAAGCACAACCTCACCAGGCCGAAAATCGCATTTGAACTTCACCCGAACTGCGTCGAGACGTCGCCCGATATAGAGGCGCCACACGCCCCCTATGCTTCACCGATGAGGTAATGGAGCACCATTTCCTAGAAGGGTTTAAACCCTTGAACATTGAATCATACGATGGCACAACAGATCCCGCAATATGGATTGAAGATTTTCTTCTCCACATTCACATGGCTCGCGGTGATGATATACATGCCATCAAATACCTCCCCCTAAAACTTAAGGGACTAGCTCGGCACTGGTTAAACAGCCTCCCAAAAAACTCTATTGGAAGCTGGGAAGACTTGGAGTACGCCTTTAGAGACAACTTCCAAGGCACTTATATCCGGCCTCCGGACGCCGACGACCTCAGTCACATAGTCCAGCAACCTAGAGAGTCCGCCAGAAAATTCCGGACGAGGTTCCTAATTAAAAAGCCAAATTGTCGAATATTCGAACGCAGAAGCCATAGCGGCCTTTAAGCATAGCATCCGCGACGAATGGCTCGCCCGACACCTTGGCCAAGAGAAGCCAAAGTCCATGGCAGCCCTTACAACACTCATGACCTGCTTTTGCGTGGGTGAAGATAGCTGGCTAGCCCGTAGCAGCAACAGTACCAGCGACCCTGGCACGCCCGAAGCCAGAAACGGCAACGGCAGACCCCAACGCAACAAAAAGAAGCGCTGAAGCAACAATGACAATACCGAAGAAACGACGGTCAACGCCAGATTCAGTGGCTCAAAATCCGGTCAGCAGAAGAAGCCATTTAAGACAAATAGAGATGGCCCATCCAGTTTAGTCAGAATACTTGATCGCCTTGCCAGATTCATGGCACCCCCGATAAACCCGCCAATCATACCAACAGAAATTGTTGGGTCTTTAAACAGGCCAGCAAACTCAACGCCGAACACAAGGGGAAAGGGTCGCCCAGCGACGACGATGACCAAGAGCTTCGTCAATCGAACACAGGGGGACAGAAGCAATTTCCCCCCGAGGTAAAAATAGTGAATATGATATATGTCACACATATCCCTAAGAGGGAGCGCAAGCACGCATTACGGGACGTCTACGCCATAGAGCCGGTCGCCCCAAAATTCAACTCATGGTCGGCTTGCCCGATCACCTTCGATCGAAAGGACCACCCAACTAGTATCCGTCATGGATGTTTGGCAGCTCTGATCCTTGATCCAATCATCGACGGATTCCATCTCACGCGAGTCCTCATGGACGGCAACAACAGTCTCAATCTACTTTATCAAGACATTGTCCGCAAAATGGGCATCGATCCATCAAGAATCAAGCCCAGGAAAACAACCTTTAAAGGAGTAATACCTAGTGTAGAGGCCCGCTGCACGGGCTCAACCACACTGGAAGTCGTCTTCGGTTCGTTGGACAACTTCCGAAGCGAAGACTTGATCTTTGATATCGTCCCCTTCCACAGTGGCTATCACACACAGCTCGGACGAACTGCTTTCGCCTGCTTTAACACGGTCCCACACTACGCCTATCTAAAGCTCAAGATGCCCGGTCCACGTGGCGTCATTACAATCAACGGAAACATGGAATGCTCCCTCCGTACTAAGGAGCATGCCGCGGCCATTGCGGCCGAAGTACAAAAAAGCCCTGTCAAGCCACACACCTCATCAGCTATTAAGCTGCCGAACTTTATTATGCAAGGCCGGTCGGTTCCGCATGCCGGCATCCCGGCAATTCCAGGGCTGGATTAGCAATTTCGCCTTTGTCGATTGCCATGTACATCAGTGAAATTCGTACCGCAATTGCACAATTACGCACTCAAAGTACCTTGGGCATCAGCGGAGACAAAATACGCACAGGCCTATAGTACGGTTCGACCCTACATGGCCTTCCCCTCCTTTTTACTTATTTCTTATCTTTTACCATAGGTGAATTAAAACCTACTCATCCTAGGGACTCACAAGGACTCTCTCCGAGCCCGGTTCTGTACAAATAGTCGAAGACCTTTCCTCTCAAGGAATCTTTCTTACTTAGGGGAAAGCGGCACATACGTGCGGTAGGATGGTGCAACGGATTTTGTAGACCACAAGTTCACTCAAGAACCTATATGGAGCTTTTTAGCCTTAGACCCCTAGCATGTAAAATGGCCTTGGTGATTATGGTACCCTCTTTATCTCATGCTCACCTCGGCACAAATTGCTAGGGGCTCTATATGGCAACACATGTGTTGCCAAACAAAAAGTCCGAACAACTTTATAGCACAATTCGGCGTCCCGAGCTCAGCACTATATGCATCGGCTCCGAATCACGTTTTTGGTCAATAGTTGGGTTGCCCGGCTCCTGTGTTTGCTACCTTACGTTCCGTCTGATCGGCTAGGGTAGTAAAGGGAGAACAACTGCGATTGTGTTTCTGGTTCGTCCGGTTAAGCACCTCAGTAGAGAAAGCCGAAAACTGACTGTCATGATGCGGCGAGAGCTGGTCAGCCACTCGACGACTTATTAAAATCTTTAGTGATTTTTTCTGTATTACAAGAAGGACTTTTTTCCGGTCACATATGCAACGCATCCGCATTGGGATAGCCGCGCACATACCAGGGGCTACTTTGTAGACCCACCGTGAAAATCGTATGGCTAAGTGAGAGCAATAAAACCGCATAGTCCGATTGCCTGGTTCACCGCACTGACACCTCCTTCATGGACCAAGACGTTGGGTTAAGTGTAGTCATGTGCAATTCCGAACACCCCAGTAGTATCTACATGGTGGCTGAAGCCGACGACTGGGAATTCTCAGATATAAAAACAGGCACACAGGAGGATAAAACTCTTCATAATGGCATGAATATATTACAAAAGCCTTAGTTCATAATACAAACTCCTGAATAGTTTGGACTCGTTCACTCGAACACTACATGCTTCGAGCATTGGCCTTCTACAAGGCGGCAACCTTTTAGTACGTCCTCAAAATAGCGCTCCGGTGTGCGATGGTCCTTGCTTTTGGGCGGACCCTTAACTTCCACCTTTTCGGCGTTCATCTTTGCTCAGTGCATCTTGACATGGGCAAAGGCCATTCGCGCTCCCTCTATGCAGGACCACCTCTTGACGGTGTCAATTCGGGGCAGCGCATCGACGAGACGCCGCACAAGACCGAAGTAGCTGTCCGGAATAGCTTTGGTTGGCCACAACCGAACTATGACGTCCTCCATGGCTGCGCTGGACATCTTATGTAGCTCCGCCCATTGTGCCATCTGGTCATTTAGCAGTGTGGGACGCTCCTGCCCCGCAAACTGCGACCAGAAGAGCTTCTCCTTTGCGTACCCCTCCTGGGCCTGGAAGAATTGGGAGGCGTCCGCAGCACTCTTCGGCAGATCCACATATGCGTCTAGAGAACTCCACAATTGATTAAGCAAGGCATATTTCCGATCCCCACATTTAGCCTGTAAAAGAAAGGGCTTACCAGCCGCTATCTGTCCGGCTTGACGGATTTCCTCGCGCGCCGCGCGGGATTCGGACCGCGCCTCCTTGGCGTCTTGAAGGGCCTTGGTGATTTCGGCCCCCTTCGCCTTATTTTCCTCTTCTAGGGACTCGCACTCGCGGGTGGCGTCCTTGAGCTTCTGCTCCACCTCGGTCACCCGTTCCTCAAAATGGTGCCAAGCGGCCTCTTCGGCCGTTAAGTCCACAGCCGCTTTATCAGCGGCCTCCGTGCTTACCTTCGCTTGCTCCTTGGCTTGGGCAAGCTCACCCCTGAGGGTCTCAACCGTGGCGGCACCATCTGTACAAACACACACATTGAAGCTCTTGAAATTTCACAGAACACGGACATAAACAGGTATAGAGTAAGATGTATTTTATACCTTGTGCCTGGTCGAGCCTCGTGTTAACAAGGACTTGGTCCTCATCGGCTCGCGCCAGTTTCCGTTTGAGTTCAGAAACTTCCGCGGTCTGGGCAGTCGCCGCCAATAGAGAGGCCTGTTTTAAGCCAAATAAAATAGCATGTTACCACCTGACAACTAACTTTTGATCCTCTGCTCGCTTTTCTTTGAAAGAACCGAACAGTCTCAGGGGCTACTATCTTTATACAAGCATATTTCTCATAAAAATGATCAAAGATATTACATTGCGTACCTCGAAGCCTGCTAGTAGGCTAGAGAAGGCCGCATTCATCCCGCTCTTGGCGGACTGAATCTTCTTAGCCACCGTACCCATCAGGATGCGGTGCTCATCCAGGACGGATGCACTTTGCAGTGCGTCCGCCGTGGGATTCGGCGCCTCCGGATTAACAGAGGTTGCCGCTTCCCCTTCTCCCGTAGGGGGTCGCTCACTAGACTCTGGAGTCGTATGGGTCTCTAGAGTAGTATACAGCTGGGGTTTAGATTGACCGGGGCCCCCGTCATCGGTCTCCATGGGGGTCGTACCCCCCAGTCCTTCGGCAGCCGAGGTATTGCCCTCCGGCGCCGTTAAGTCAGCCCCCTCCCCCGCATCTCTTCAAGGCCCGGGGAGGGCCTCTAGGATGACACCTCAGCATCATCTGCCCTAGGCGGCGCGGAAGCTAGTGGAGGCGACTCGCTCTCCATTATCTCTGATGGTAGATCCCCCGAGGATGAGGATATCTGGGGGAGATTGCATGCCGGACTAAAAAATAGAACTTAGAGTTATCATCACAGTCCATAGAGATTGGATGTACGTGAAAAATCCCAGCCTACTTACGAGTCGGCTTGGGGCTTGGTCTGGTGACGGTACTTCGGGATGGCCTCGGTGTGTGACTCTGAGTCATCGGAGAGGGTAATATTGTCCCTCTTGGATTCTTCGGCCTCCAGGTCTTCGGAGGCCGCCCTCTTCTTTCCCTTGCGGGGAGGATCTTATTCTTCCTCCTCCTCCTCCTCCTCCTCCTCCTCCTCGTCGCCCTCGTGAGAGGACTGGGCATCAGCTTCTCCGAACACTGCGTCCGAAGTGCCCTCCTCTTTCTTCTTCTTCTTCTTCTTCTTCTTCTTCTTGTCCTTCTTTATCGACACTTGGTATGGCCCCGGGACCAACATCCTCATTAGTAGAGGATCGGCTGGATTTTCGGGGAGCGGAGCCGGACAACGGATCTGCTCCGCCTTCTTGGTCCAGACATGTTTGGAGGTGGACTACTCAATACTTCTCCTTTGGATGGATGAACCAATTGGTGTTTGAAGGTTTTAGAATTTACCTCGGAGGTTGGATGGTTGCAGCCGAGGCCGGTGTCACCCGATGACTTTGGCCACGACTTCTGCTTCTTAAAAAGATGCTTCCAGATCCCCTTATGCGTTGTGTTGTAGAACCGTTGTAGGGTCCGCGGTCCTTTCGGATTGAACTCCTACATCTTGAGGGTCCACCGCTGGTAGGGAAGTGCTCGGCGGATCAGCATCACTTGGATCACATCAGCGAGGGTAATGTCCCTCGCTATCATGCCTTGGACGCATTTCTGTAGCAGCAACACCTCATTGACTGATCCCCAGTCCGGACCCTTGTCGGTCCAGGATGTGAGCCTTAGCGTGGGTCCGGATCTGAAGGCTGGAGCAGCTGCCCACTTAGGGCCGCAGGGTTTTGTGATAGAACCATTCCTGTTGCCATATCCAGATGGTGTCCACAAAAACTCCCTTTGGCCAATTGACTTTGGGGAGCTTGCTCACCATGGCGCCACCACAGTCCGCGTGTTGCCCATCGACCACCTTCGGCTTCACGTTGAAAATCTTGAGCCATAAGCTGAAATGTGGAGGGACCCGGAGGAAGGCCTCACACACAACGGTGAACGCCGAGATGCGGGGAACGAATTTGGGACCAGATCATGAAAATCCTGCCCGTAGTAGAACATGAGACCCCTCACAAAGGGGTGGAGGGCGAATCCGAGTCCACGGAGGAAGTGGGGGATGAACACCACCATCTCGCCGGGCCCCGGAGTGGGGATGACCTGCACCGGATTGGGAAGCTTGTGCTTGATTTTCGCGGTTAGATACGGCGCCTCCCGCGCCTCCTTGATGTTCTCCTCCGTGACGGAGGAGGCCATCCACTTGCCTTGAGAGCTGGCCATGGTCGGAAGAGTTGTGGAGGGGAGAAAATCTTGGAAGTTGGGCGCTGGAGCTCGAGGATGGGAAGGCAGAGAGAGTATGAGGCGTGGGACGGAGGAGTTGGATTCTATCCACTTATATGGGCTGCGAATATCAAGCGTCCCCTCCCTCGAGCCTGAAAACTCGCATGTTCCCAAGTGGTAGTGCGCACAACACGGTTAGATTACCAAAACTCGTATTGATGAGAATCCCGCAATAAGGGGACACGATCTCTGCTTTGACAAGACGTGTCAATAGGAGTTGCGTATTGAAACTCGAGGCAGGAGGCCCAAAAATGGCTCAAAATGATAGCAGAGCTAAGCGTGACATTTCGCTGGAAAAAGCTGTCGATGGATATATCTTATTTTAAGTATTATGCCTTTATGGTTGGAGGGTTAACCTGTTAAATAGATCCGGACATAGTTCTTGTTGATCAACTACTTTAAGGTGTTCGGAGGAGGAACCCGCCTTGCAATGCCGAAGACAATCTGCGCGCCGGACACATCGTCATTGAAGCCTGGTTCACGGGTGATAACCCAAAAGTATAGGGGATCGCAACAGTTTTCGAGGCTAGAGTATTCAACCAAAATTTATAGATTCGACACAAGGGGATCCAAAGAATATTTGAAGGTATTAGCAGTTGAGTTGTCAATTCAACCACACCTGGAGATTAATTATCTGCAGCAAAGTGATGAGTAGCAGAGTAGTTTGATAGTTTTGATAGTAGTAACAGTAGCAATGGTAACAGTAATAGTGATAGCAATATTTTGTAGCAAGTGTAACAGCGATGATAGCAGTAGTAACGCAGCAAAATCAATAAGGATAAATTCATAGGCATTGGTGATACATCCATTTTGCATCATGCTTTTATATCGATATTTATTGCATTATGGGCTGTTATTACACATTATGTCACAATACTTATGCCTATTCTCTCTTATTTTACAAGGTTTACATAAAGAGGGAGAATGTCGGCAGCTGGGATTCTGGGCTGGAAAAGGAGCAAATATTAGAGACCTATTCTGCATAGCTCCAAAAGTCCTGAAACTTCACGGAAGTCATTTTCAGAATATATAAAAAATACTGAGCGCAAGAAGATCACCAGGGGGGCCACACCATGCCCACGAGGGTGGGGGGCGCGCCCTACCCCCTAGGCGCGCCCCCTACCTCGTGGGCCCCCTGGTGGCCCTCCGATGACCATCTTCTGCTATATGGAGTCTTTCGATGAGGAAAAAAATCATAAGCCATCTTTCCGGACGAGACTCCGCCACCACGAGGCGAAACCTTGGCGGATCCAATCTATGGCTCCGGCGGAGCTGTTCTGCCGGGGAAATTTCCCTCTGGGAGGGGGAAATCATCGCCATCGTCATCACCAACGCTCCTCTCACCGGGAGATGGCAATCTCCATCAACATCTTCACCAGCACCATCTCATCTCAAACCCTAGTTCATCTCTTGTATCCAATTCTTGTCTCTAAGTCCGGGATTGGTACCTGTGGGTTGCTAGTAGTGTTAATTACTCCTTGTAGTTGATGCTAGTTGGTTTATTTGGTGGAAGATCATATGTTCAGATCCTGTATGCATATTAATACCCCTCTGATTATGAACATGAATATGCTTTGTGAGTAGTTACATTTGTTCCTGAGGACATGGGAGAAGTCTTTCTATTAGTAGTCATGTGAATTTGGTACTCGTTCGATATTTTGATGAGATGTATGTTGTCTCTCCTCTAGTGGTGTTATGTGAACGTCGACTACATGACACTTCACCATTATTTGGGCCTATAGGAAGGTATTGGGAAGTAATAAGTAGATGATGGGTTGCTAGAGTGACATAAGCTTAAACCCTAGTTTATGCGTTGCTTCGTAAGGGGCTGATTTGGATTCATATGTTTCATGCTATGGTTAGGTTTACCTTAATACTTTTGTTGTAGTTGCGGATGCTTGCAATAGAGGTTAATCATAAGTGGGATGTTTGTCCAAGTAAGGACAACACCCAACCACCAGTTCACCCACATAACAGATTATCAAAGTACCGAACGTGAATCATATGAACGTGATGAAACCTAGCTTGACGATAATTCCCATGTGTCCTCGGGAGCGCTTTTCTCTATATAAGAGTTTGTCCAGGCTTGTCCTTTGCTACAAAAAGGATTGGGCCACCTTACTGCACTTTATTTACTTTTGTTACTTGTCGCTCGTTACCAATTATCTTATCACAAAACTATCTGTTACCTATAATTCCAGTGCTCGCAGAGAATACCTTGCTGAAAACCGCTTATCATTTCCTTCTGCTCCTCGTTGGGTTCGACACTCTTACTTATCAAAAGGACTAAGATAGATCCCCTATACTTGTGGGTCATCAAGACTCTTTTCTGGCGCCATTGCCGGGGAGTGAAGCGCCTTTGGTAGGTGGAATTTGGGAAGGAAAAATTTATATAGTGTGCTGAAATTTACTGTCACTTGTTACTATGGAAAGTAATCCTCTGAGGGGCTTGTTCGGGGTATCTTCACCCCGACCAGTAGAGCAAAGAGTTGCTCCCCAACCTACTGAACCTACTGAAAATGAAAATGTCTGCTTTGAAATTCCTTCGGGTATGATAGAAAAACTGCTAGCTAATCCTTTTGCAGGAGATGGAACAAAGCATCCTGATGAGCACCTAATATATGTTGATGAAGTTTGTGGATTATTTAAGCTTGCAGGTGTGCCCGGAGATGTTATTAAGAAGAAGGTCTTCCCTTTATCTTTGAAGGGAGATGCATTGACATGGTATAGGCTATGTGATGATATGGGGTCATGGAACTACAAACAATTGAAATTGGAATTTCATCAGAAGTTTTATCCTATGCATCTTGTTCATCATGATCGCAATTATATATATAATTTCTGGCCTCGCGAAGGAGAAAGCATCGCTCAAGATTGGGGGAGGCTTAAATCAATGTTATATTCATGCCCCAATCATGAGTTCTCAAGAGAAATAATTATTCATAATTTATATGCTTGGCTTTCTGATAGCAATCGCACTATGCTCGATACTTCTTATGCTGGCTCTTTTATGATGAAGACTATTGAATTCAAATGGGATTTATTGGAAAGAATTAAACGCAACTATGAAGATTGGGACCTCGATGAAGGTAAGGAGTCAGGTATGACACCTAAGTTTGATTGTGTTAAATCTTTTATGGATACCGATGTTTTCCATAAATTTAGCACTAAATATGGACTTGACTCTGAAATAGTAGCTTCTTTATGTGAATCTTTTGCTACTCATGTTGATCTCCCTAGGGAGAAGTTGTTTAAATATCATCCTCCCATAGAAGTGAAAGTAGCTGCACCTATTAAAGTTGAAGAAAAGACTGTCACTTATAATGATCCTATTGTTCCTACTGCTTATGTTGAGAAACCACCTTTTCCTGTTAGGATAAAAGATCATGCTAAAGCTTCAACTGTGGTTCGTAAAAGCAATATTAGAACTTATACACCTCCTGAGCAAGTTAAAGTTGAACCTAATATTGCTATTGTTAAAGATCTCTTGTCTGATAATATTGATGGGCATGTTATTTATTTCTGTGATGAAACTGCTAGAATTGCTAAACCTTGTGCTAAAGATAAACCTAGACCTGTGGTAGGCATGCCTGTTATTTCTGTTAAAATAGGAGATCATTGTTATCATGGCTTATGTGATATGGGTGCTAGTGCTAGTGCAATACCTATTGACTTATACAAAGAAATTATCCATGATATTGCACCTGCTAAGTTAGAAGATATTGATGTCACAATTAAACTTGCCAATAGAGATACTATTTCACCAATGGGAATTGTTAAAGATGTTGAAGTCTTGTGTGGGAAAACTAAATATCCTGCTGATTTTCTTGTTCTTGGTTCCCCACAAGATAGCTTTTGTCCCATTATATTTGGTAGACCCTTCTTGAACACAATTAATGCTAAGATAGATTGCAAAAAGGATGTGGTTACTATTGGTTTAGGTGATATGTCTCATGAATTTAATTTCTCTAAATTTCATAGACAACAACGTGAAGAGGAATTGCCTGGTAAAGATGAAATTATTGGTCTTGCTTCTATTGCCGTGGCTCCTAGTGATCCTTTAGAACAGTATTTGCTAGACCATGAAAATGATATGTTTATGAATGAAAGAAGGGAAATAGATGAAGTATTCTTTAAACAGGAACCCATCCTGAAACACAATTTGCCTGTTGAAATCCTAGGGGATCCTCCTCCACCCAAGGGTGATCCCGTGTTTGAGCTTAAACTACCTGATACTCTTAATTATGCTTATCTTGATGAAAAGAACATATATCCTGTTATTATTAGTGCTAACCTTTCAGAGCATGAAGAAGAGAGATTATTGAAAACTCTGAAGAAGCATCGTGCTACTATTAGATATACTCTTGATGATCTTAAGGGCATTAGTCCCATACTATGTCAACACAAAATAAATTTGGAGAAAGATGCCAAACCAGTTCGTGATCACCAATGACGGCTGAATCCTAAGATGAAAGAAGTGGTAAGAAAGGAAATACTAAAACTCCTTGAGGCAGGTATAATTTATCCCATTGATGATAGTCAGTGCGTAAGTCCTTCCCATTGTGTCCCTAAAAAGGGAGGTATTACTGTCGTTCCTAATGATAACGATGAATTGATTCCGCAAAGAATTATTACAGGTTATAGGATGGTAATTGATTTCCGCAAATTAAATAAGGCTACTAAAAAATATCATTACCCCTTACATTTTATTGATCAAATGCTAGAAAGATTATCCAAACATACACATTTTTGCTTTCTAGATGGTTATTCTGGTTTCTCTCAAATACCTGTGTCAGCTGATGATCAATCTAAGACCACTTTTACTTGCCCGTTTGGTACTTTTGCTTATAGACGTATGCCTTTTGGTTTATGTAATGCACCTGTTACCTTCCAAAGATGCATGATGGCTATATTCTCTGACTTTTGTGAAAAGATTTGTGAGGTTTTCATGGACGATTTCTCTGTCTATGGATCCTCTTTTGATGATTGCTTAAGCAACCTTGATCGAGTTTTGCAGAGATGTGAAGAAACTAACCTTGTCTTGAATTGGGAGAAGTGTCACTTTATGGTTAATGAAGGTATTGTCTTGGGGCATAAAGTTTCTGAAAGAGGCATTGAAGTTGATAAAGCTAAGGTTGATGCTATTGAAAAGATGCCATGTCCCAAGGACATCAAAGGTATAAGAAGTTTCCTTTGTTACGCCGGTTTTTATAGGAGGTTCATTAAGGACTTCTCAAAAATTTCTCGGCCTCTGACTAATTTACTACAAAAATATATACCATTTGTTTTTTATGATGATTGCGTAGAAGCATTTGAAATACTTAAGAAAGCATTGATCTCTGCACCTATTGTTCAGCCACCTGATTGGAATTTACCCTTTGAAATTATGTGTGATGCTAGTGATTATTCTGTAGGTGCTGTTCTAGGGCAAAGAGTTGATAAGAAATTAAATGTTATTCTATATGTTAGTAAAACTCTAGACAATGCTCAGAGAAATTATGCTACTACTAAAAAAGAATTCTTAGCAGTTGTATTTGCTTGTGATAAGTTCAGACCTTATATTGTTGATTCTAAAGTAACTATTCACACGGATCATGCTGCTATTAACTATATTATGGAAAAGAAAGATGCTAAACCTAGACTTATTAGATGGGTTCTCTTGCTACAAGAATTTGATTTGCATATTATTGATAGAAAGGGAGCTGAGAACCCCGTTGCAGACAATTTGTCTAGGCTAGAGAATGTTCTTGATGACCCACTACCCATTGATGATAGCTTTCCTGATGAACAATTAAATGTCATAAATGCTTCTCATATTGCTCCATGGTATGCTGACTATGCTAATTATATTGTTGCTAAATTTATACCACCTAGTTTCACATACCAACAAAAGAAAAAGTTTTTCTATGATTTGAGGCATTACTTTTGGGATGACCCACATGTTTATAAAGAAGGAGTAGATGGTGTTATTAGACGTTGTGTACCTGAGCATGAATAGGAACAGATCCTACGCAAGTGTCATTCCGAGGCTTATGGAGGACACCACGCTGGAGATAGAATTGCACATAAGGTATTGCAATCCGGTTTTTATTGGCCTACTCTCTTCAAGGATGCCCGTAAGTTTGTCTTGTCTTGTGATGAATGTCAAAGAATTGGTAATATTAGTAGACATCAAGAAATGCCTATGAATTATTCACTTGTTATTGAACCATTCGATGTTTGGGGCTTTGATTATATGGGACCTTTTCCTGCCTCTAATGGATATACACATATTTTAGTTGTTGATTACGTTACTAAGTGGGTAGAAGCTATTCCAACTAGTAGTGCTGATAATAACACCTCTATTAATATGCTTAAAGAAGTTATTTTTCCGAGGTTTGGAGTCCCTAGATATTTAATGACTGATGGTGGTTCACATTTTATTCATGGTGCTTTCTGTAAAATGCTTGCTAAGTATGATGTTAATCATAGAATTGCATCTCCTTATCACCCACAGTCTAGTGGTCAAGTAGAATTGAGCAATGAAGAACTCAAATTAATTTTGCAAAAGACTATTAATAGATCTATAAAGAATTGGTCCAAGAAACTTGATGATGCATTATGGGCCTATAGAACTGCATATAAAAATCCTATGGGTATGTCTTCGTATAAAATGGTTTATGGAAAAGCATGTCACTTACCTCTCGAACTAGAACATAAGGCTTATTGGGCTATTAAAGAGCTCAACTATGATTTCAAACTTGCCGGTGAGAAGAGGTTATTTGACATTAGCTCACTTGATGAATGGAGAACCCAAGCCTATGAGAATGCCAAGTTGTTTAAAGAAAAAGTCAAAAGATGGCATGACAAAAGAATACAAAAGCGTGAGTTTAATGTAGGTGATTATGTATTATTATACAACTCTCGTTTAAGATTTTTTGCAGGAAAACTTCTCTCTTAATGGGAAGGTCCTTACGTTATCGAGGAGGTCTATCGTTCCGGTGCCATAAAAATCAACAACTTCGAAGGCACAAATCTGAAGGTGGTGAATGGTCAAAGAATTAAACATTATATCTCAGGTAATTCTATAAATGTTGAAACCAATGTTATTGAAACCGTAACCCCGGAGGAATACATAAGGGACACTTTCCGGAACGTTTCAGACTCTGAAAAGGAATAGGTATGTGGTACGGTAAGTAAACCGACTCCAAAACAATTCTAATGGCAATTTTCTTCTGTTTTGGAATATTTAGAAAAATAGAAAAATAAGAAGCAGTCCAGGAAGGACACGAGGGCTCCACGAGCGTGGAGGGCACGCCCCCTACCTCGTGGGCACTTCGTGTGCTCTCCGGACTCCGTTTTCTTACACGTTACGTATTTTGGTCGGTAAACATTCATTATATAACCTCCCGAAGGTTTTGACCACCGTATCACGCAAAAATCTCATGTTCTTGTTTCGAGCTGTTTTCTACCAGGGTTGTCAAATCCAAGCATCATGTCGTCTCCCTCCTCCTCCAACAATGAGGGCAGCGATGCTTGGCTAATGAAGATAGAGCTGAAGAGAGAAGAACCCATGGAGATCAACAAGGATGAAGGGATCAAGAAGGCCACCGAGGACCAAGTTCCGGCAACAGAAGACATCCTTCAACTTGATCACAATCTTCTTACCCCAACTAAGATCAAAGCTTTCAAGATGATTGAGCTAGCTCATATACAAAACAAGTATCTCACGCATGAAAATATTTTGTTGAAGGAGCATATCATCGCACTCAAGGGCATTATCCGCAATTTGGAAGACCTCCTACGCATGATGTGCGACTACCCTTAATCACCACCATCTTCTTCACCAACAAAGGAGACATAATCACACGGGTATGGGCACTCCCCTTGGCAACTGCCAAGCTTGGGGGGGGGGGTGCCCCGGTATCGTATCACCATCACTTTTAGCTTTACCGTTTTTCTTAGTTCGATCCTTTTGGTAATATTTTGATTTAGTAGAATAAAAGTTCTTAGTATGATCTAGTGTGAGTTTTGCTTTATGATCCTTCTATGTAATCGAGTCTGTGAGCTATATACATTGTTGAGAAAATCGTTAACTGGTAACTGCTCGGTTGGCTGGCGAGTAAGGGATTAATAGGCAAATCGGGAAGTTAATCGGCCATTTAATTAATTAATCGAATGATTTATCGGTTAGTCGGCTACTCGGTGACCCTACGAATAAGGATTAATCCGCAAGTTAACTTGTTAAACGAACGAATTCTTGAACAGGGGCTATATATAATAAAAATTAGTGTTGAGTCAAGGGCTTGATTATTTTACCATGATCTTGAGTGAATAAAAGAAAAGAGAAAGAATAAAAAGAAACAAAGAGATCATATGGATCTTATGGAGAGTAATGAGATCACATAGAAAGAGTATGATGAATAAAAGTTGTTGAGAGTTGACAAACATAGTTTTGGTCATCGTTGCAATTAATAGGAAGTAATAAAGAAAGATAGGTCTTCACATATAAATATACTATCTTGGACATCTTTTATGATTGTGAGCACTCATTAAAATATGACATGCTAAAGAGTTGACGTTGGACAAGGAAGACAATGTAATGGGTTATGTTTTCTTACATCTGAGATAAATTATATTGTCATGGATCATCCAACATGGTTGAGCTTGCCTTTCCCTCTCATGCTAGCCAATTCTTCGCACCAAGTAGAGATACTACTTGTGCTTCCAAATATCCCTAAACCCAGTTTTGCCATGAGAGTCCACCATACCTACCTATGGATTGAGTACGATCCCCCAAGTAAGTTTTCATCGGTGCAAGCATTAAAAATTGCTCTCTAAATATGTATGACTTATTAGTGTGGGAGAAAATAAGCTTTATACGATCATGTGATATGGAAGAAATAAAAGCGACGGACTGCATAATAAAGGTCCATATCACAAGTGGCAATATAAAGTGACGTTCTTTCGCATTAAGATTTTGTGCATCCAACCATAAAAGCGCATGACAATCTCCGGTTCCCTCTGCGAAGGGCCTATCTTTTACTTTTATCTCCTACCTTACATAAGAGTCATGGTGATCTTCACCCTTCCTTTTTACATTTTATCATTTGGCAAGCACAATATGTTGGAAAGATCCTGGTATATATGGCTAATTGGATGTGAGTTTTCATGAACTATTATTGTTGACATTACCCTTGAGGTAAAACGTCGGGAGGCAAAACTATAAGCCCATGTCTTTCTCTGTGTCCGAGTAAAACTCCATACCCATAAGTATTGCGTGAGTGTTAGCAATTGTGAAAGACTATATGATAGTTGAGTATGTGGATTTGCTGAAAAGCTCTTATATATTGACTCTTTCCTATGTTATGATAAATTGCAATTGCTCCAATGACTGAGATTATAGTTTGTTAGTTTCCAATGAAGTTTATGATTCATACTTGAAATTGTGATTGAATTATTACTCTAGCATAAGAGATCATATGACAAGAATTATATAAGTTGTTGTTCTAAGAATGATCATGATGCCCTCATGTCCGTATTTTATTTTTATTGACACCTCTATCTCTAAACATGTGGACATATTTTTTGATTTCGGCTTTCGCTTGAGGACAAGCGAGGTCTAAGTTTGGGGGAGTTGATACGTCCATTTTGCATCATGCTTTTATATCGATATTTATTGCATTATGGGCTGTTATTACACATTATGTCACAATACTTATGCCTATTCTCTCTTATTTTACAAGGTTTACATAAAGAGGGAGAATGCCGGCAGCTGGGATTCTGGGCTGGAAAAGGAACAAATATTAGAGACCTATTCCGCACAGCTCCAAAAGTCCTGAAACTTCACAGAAGTCATTTTCAGAATATATAAAAAATACTGAGCGCAAGAAGTTCACCAGGGGGCCACACCCTGCCCACGAGGGTGGGGGGCGCTCCCCCTACCTCGTGGGCCCCCTGGTGGCCCTCCGATGACCATCTTCTGCTATATGGAGTCTTTCGATGAGGAAAAAATCACAAGCCATCTTTCCGGACGAGACTCCGCTGCCACGAGGCGGAACCATGGCAGAACCAATCTAGGGCTCCGGCGGAGCTGTTCTGCCGGGGAAACTTCCCTCCGGGAGGGGGAAATCATCGCCATCGTCATCACCAACGCTCCTCTCATCGGGAGATGGCAATCTCCATCAACATCTTCACCGGCACCATCTCATCTCAATCCCTAGTTCATCTCTTGTATCCAATTCTTGTGTCTAAGTCTAGGATTGGTACCTGTGGGTTGCTAGTAGTGTAATTACTCCTTGTAGTTGATGCTAGTTGGTTTATTTGGTGGAAGATCATATGTTCAGATCCTGTATGCATATTAATACCCATCTGATTATGAACATGAATATGCTTTGTGAGTAGTTACGTTTGTTCCTGAGGACATGGGAGAAGTCTTGCTATTAGTAGTCATGTGAATTTGGTATTCGTTCGATATTTTGATGAGATGTATGTTATCTCTCCTCTAGTGGTGTTATGTGAACATCGAGTACAACAAGGTTGGAAAAAGCGCTAGGCATAAGTGAGGCGGTTGGCCTTCGCCTAGTGCCTAGGCGATGCCTAAGCGTCCTAGGCGCGGCCTAGGCGGTAATATAGTTTTTACTCGTAGTGTATTTTGTGATTATTATATGGGTGTTGATATTAGTTTAGGACATATAAATAAGTTAATTACCATCTAATGTCATTAGAATATAACCCGTTTGCCGTGTCAGTGCAGTATGTGGCATGATTTCTTTCCTGGGTAGGTAATTCCTTGCTTGCCCTGCCTAGAGCTCCATTTATGCCCTAGGCGAGGCACTTGGCCATTGCCTAGCGCCTAGGCATGCCTAAGCGCCTCCTAGGCACTGCCTTTTCCAACAGAGACTACATGACCCTTCACCATTATTTGGGCCTAGAGGAAGGCATTGGGAAGTAATAAGTAGATGATGGTTGCTAGAGTGACAGAAGCTTAAACCCTAGTTAATGCATTCTTCGTAAGGGGCTGATTTGGATCCATATGTTTCATGCTATGGTTAGGTTTACCCTAATACTTTTGTTGTAGTTGCGGATGCTTGCAATAGAGGTTAATCATAAGTGGGATGTTTGTCCAAGTAAGGACAACATCCAAGCACCGGTCCACCCACATATCAGATTATCAAAGTACCGAACGCGAATCGTATGAACGTGATGAAACCTAGCTTGACGATAATTCCCATGTGTCCTCGGGAGCGCTTTTCTCTATATAAGAGTTTGTCCAGGCTTGTCCTTTGCTACAAAAAGGATTGGGCCACCTTGCTGCACTTTATTTACTTTTGTTACTTATTGCTTGTTACCAATTATCTTATCACAAAACTATCTGTTACCTATAATTTCAGTGCTTGCAGAGAATACCTTGCTGAAAACCGCTTATCATTCCTTCTGCTCCTCGTTGGGTTCGACACTCTTACTTATAGAAAGTACTTTGATAGATGTTGGGTTTCGTAGTAATTTCAAAAAATTTCCTACGCTCACGCAAGATCATGTGATGCATAGCAACGAGAGGGGAGAGTGCTGTCTACGTACCCACGCAGACCGACTGCGGAAGCGTTGACGCAACATAGAGGAAGTAGTCGTACGTCTTCCCGATCCGACCGATCAAGCACCGAAACTATGGCACCTCCGAGTTCGAGCACACGTTCAGCTCGATGACGATCCCCGGACTCCGATCCAGCAAAGTGTCGGGGAAGAGTTCCGTCAGCACGACGGCGTGGTGACGATCTTGATGTACTATAGCAGCAGGGCTTCGCCTAAACTCCGCTACAGTATTATCGAGGAATATGGTGGCCGGGGGCACCGCACACGGCTAAGGAATAGATCACGTGGATCAACTTGTGTCTTTCTGGGGTGCCTCTGCCTCAGTATATAAAGGACTAGAGGGGGGAGGCTGGCCGGCCAAGCTTAGCGCCAGGAGAGTCCTACTCCCACTGGGAGTAGGATTCCCCCCCCCCCAATCCTAGTTGGAATAGGATTCGCGGAGGGGGAAAAGAGAGAGGGGGGGCCGGCCACCTCTCCTTGTCCTAATAGGACTAGGGGAGGGAGGGTGGCGCGCAGCCCATCTAGGTCAGCCCCTTCTCTTTTCCACTAAGGCCCACTAAGGCCCATATAGCTCCCCGGGGGGTTCCGGTAACCTCCCGGTACTCCGGTAAAATCCCGATTTCACCCGGAACACATCGATATCCAAACATAGGCTTCCAATATATCAATCTTTATGTCTCGACCATTTCGAGACTCCTCGTCATGTCCGTGATCACATCCGGGACTCCGAACAACCTTCGGTACATCAAAATGCCTAAACTCATAATATAACTATCATCGTAACCTTAAGCGTGCGGACCCTACGGGTTCGAGAACAATGTAGACATGACCGAGACACGTCTCCGGTCAATAACCAATAGCGGGACCTGGATGCCCATATTGGCTCCTACATATTCTACGAAGATCTTTATTGGTCAGACCGCATAACAACATACATTGTTCCCTTTGTCATCGGTATGTTACTTGCCCGAGATTCGATCGTCGGTATTCCAATACCTAGTTCAATCTCGTTACCGGCAAGTCTCTTTACTCGTTCCGTAATACATCATCTCGCAACTACCTCATTAGTTGCAATGCTTGCAAGGCTTATGTGATGTGCATTACCGAGAGGGCCCAGAGATACCTCTCCGACAATCGGAGTGACAAATCCTAATCTCGAAATACGCCAACCCAACATCTACCTTTGGAGACACCTGTAATGCTCCTTCTTTATAATCACCCAGTTACATTGTGACGTTTGGTAGCACCCAAAGTGTTCCTCCTGGCAAACGGGAGTTGCATAATCTCATAGTCATAGGAACATGTATATGTCATGAGAAAGCAATAGCAACATACTAAACGATCGGGTGCTAAGCTAATGGAATGGGTCATGTCAATCAGATCATTCAACTAATGATGTGATCCCGTTAATCAAATAACACACTTTGTTCATGGTTAGGAAACATAACCATCTTTGATTAACGAGCTAGTCAAGTAGAGGCATACTAGTGACACTGTTTGTCTATGTATTCACACATGTATTATGTTTCCGGTTAATACAATTCTAGCATGAATAATAAACATTTATCATGATATAAGGAAATAAATAATAACTTTATTATTGCCTCTAGGGCATATTTCCTTCAGTAGTCTCCCACTTGCACTAGAGTCAATAATCTAGTTCACATCGCCATGTGATTTAACAGCAATAGTTCACATCACCATGTAATTAACACCTATAGTTCACATCGATATGTGATCAACACCTAAAGGGTTTACTAGAGTCAGTAATCTAGTTCACATCACTATGTGGTTAACACCCAAAGAGTACTAAGGTGTGATCATGTTTTGCTTGTGAGATAATTTTAGTCAACGGGTCTGTCACATTCAGATCCGTAAGTATTTTGCGAATTTCTATGTCAACAATGCTCTGCACGGAGCTACTCTAGCTTATTGCTCCCACTTTCAATATGTATCTAGATCGATACTTAGAGTCATCCAGATCTGTGTCAAAACTTGTATCGACGTAACTTTTTACGACGAACCTTTTTGTCACCTCCATAATTGAGAAATATTTCCTTATTCCACTAAGGATAATTTTGACCCCTGTCCAGTGATCTACTCCTAGATCACTATCGTACTCCCTTGACAAACTCAGTGGTAGGGCATACAATAGATCTGGTATACAGCATGGCATACTTTATAGAACCTATGACCAAAGCATAGGGAATGACATTCATTCTCTTTCTATCTTCTGCCGTGGTCGGGCTTTGAGTCTTACTCAATTTCACACCTTGTAACACAGGCAAGAACTCTTTCATTGACCGTTCCATTTTGAACTACTTCAAAATGTTGTCAAGGTATGTACTCATTGAAAAACTTATCAAGCGTCTTGAGCTATCTCTATAGATCTTGATGCTCAATATGTAAGCAGCTTCACCGAGGTCTTTCTTTGAAAAACTTCTTTAAAAACACTCCTTTATGCTTTGCAGAATAATTCTACATTATTTCTGATCAACAATATGTCATACACATATACTTATCAGAAATGCTGTAGTGCTCCCACTCACTTTCTTGTAAATACAGGCTTCACCGCAAGTCTGTATAAAACTATATGCTTTGATCAACTTATCAAAGCGTATATTCCAACTCCGAGATGCTTACACCAGTCCATAGATGGATCGCTGGAGTTTGCACATTTTGTTAGCACCTTTAAGATTGACAAAACCTTCTGGTTGTATCATATACAACTCTTCTTTAATAAATCCATTAAGGAATGCAGTTTTGTTTATCCATTTGCCGGATTTCATAAAATGCGGCAATTGCTAACATGATTCGGACAGACTTAAGCATAGATACGAGTGAGAAACTCTCATCGTAGTCAACACCTTGAATTTGTCGAAAACCTTTTGCGACAATTCTAGCTTTGTAGATAGTAACACTACTATCAGCGTCCGTCTTCCTCTTGAAGATCCATTTATTTTCTATGGCTTGCCGATCATCGGGCAAGTCAACCAAAGTCCATACTTTGTTCTCATACATGGATCCCATCTCAGATTTCATGGCCTCAAGCCATTTTGCGGAATCTGGGCTCATCATTGCTTCCTCATAGTTCGTAGGTTCGTCATGGTCTATTAACATAACTTCCAGAACAAGATTACTGTACCACTCTGGTATGGATCTCACTCTGGTTTACCTACGAGATTCGGTAGTAACTTGATCTGAAGTTACATGATCATCATCATTAGCTTCCTCACTAATTGGTGTAGGTGTCGCGAAACAGTTTTCTGTGATGTACTACTTTCCAATAAGGGAGCAGGTACAGTTACCTCGTCAAGTTCTACTTTCCTCCCACTCACTTCTTTCGAGAGAAACTCCTTCTCTAGAAAAACTCCGAATTTAGCAACAAAAGTCTTGCCTTCGGATTTGTGATAGAAGGTGTACCCAACAGTCTCCTTTGGGTATCCTATGAAGACATATTTCTCTGATTTGGGTTTGAGCTTATTAGGATGAAACCTTTTCATATAAGCATCACAACCCCAAACTTTAAGAAACGACAACTTTGGTTTCTTGCCAAACCACAGTTCAGATTGTGTCGTCTCAACGGACTTAGATGGTGCCCTATTTAACGTGAATGCAGCTGTCTCTAATGCATAACCCCAAAACGATAGTGGTAGATCGGTAAGAGACATCATAGATCGCACTATATCTAATAAAGTACGGTTATGACGTTCGGACACACCATTACACTATGGTGTTCCACGTGGCGTGAGTAGTGAAACTATTTCACATTGTTTTAATTGAAGGCCAAACTCGTAACTCAAATATTTTACCTCTACGATCATATCGTAGAAACTTTTATTTTCTTGTCACGATGATTTTCCACTTCACTCTGAAATTCTTTGAACTTTTCAAATGTTTCAGACTTATGTTTCATCAAGTAGATATACCCATATCTGCTCAAGTCATCTGTGAAGTTCAGAAAATAACGATACTTGCCGTGAGCCTTAACACTCATCGGACCGCATACATCAGTATGTATGATTTCCAACAAATCTGTTGCTCGCTCCATTGTTCCGGAGAACGGAGTCTTAGTCATCTTGCCCATGAGGCATGGTTCGCAAGCATCAAGTGATTCATAATCAAGTGATTCCAAAATCCCATCAACATGGAGTTTCTTCATGCACTTTACACCAATATGACCTAAACGGCAGTGCTACTAATAAGTTGCACTATCATTATTAACTTTGCATCTTTTGGCTTCAAATTTATGATTATGTGTATCACTACGATCGAGATTCAATGAACTATTTTCATTGGGTGTGTAACCATATAAGGTTTTATTCATGTAAACAGAACAACAATTTATTCTCTTACTTAAATGAATAACCGTATTACAATAAACATGATCAAATCATATTCATGCTCAACGCAAACACCAAATAACACTTATTCAGGTTCAACACTAATCCCGAAAGTATAGGGAGTGTGCGATGATGATCATATCAATCTTGGAACCACTTCCAACACACATCGTCACTTCACCCTTAACTAGTCTCTGTTTATTCTGCAACTCCCGTTTCGAGTTACTAATCTTAGCAACTGAACTAGTATCAAATACTGAGGGGTTTCTATAAACACTAGTAAAGTACACATCAATAACATGTGTATCAAATATACTTATGTTCACTTTGCCATCCTTCTTATCCGCCAATCACTTGGGGTAGTTCCGCTTCCAGTGACCAGTCCCTTTGCAGTAGAAGCACTTAGTCTCAGGCTTAGGACCAGACTTGGGCTTCTTCACTTGAGCAGCAACTTGCTTGTTGTTCTTCTTGAAGTTCCCCTTCTTCCCTCTGCCCTTTTCTTGAAACTAGTGGTCTTGTCTACCATCAACACTTGATGTTTTTCTCGATTTCTACCTTCGTCAATTTCCGCATTACGAAGAGCTTGGGAATCGTTTCCGTTATCCCTTGCATATCATAGTTCATCACGAAGTTCTACTAACTTGGTGATGGTGACTAGAGAATTCTGTCAATCACTATCTTATCTGGAAGATTAACTCCCACTTTGATTCAAGCGATTGTAGTACTCAGACAATCTGGGCACATGCTCACTAGTTGAGCGATTCTCCTCCATCTTTTAGCTATAGAACTTGTTGGAGACTTCATATCTCTCAACTCGGGTATTTGCTTGAAATATTAACTTCAACTCCTGGAACATCTCATATGCTCCATGACGTTCAAAACGTCTTTGAAGTCCCGATTCTAAGCCATTAAGAATTGTGCACTAAACTATCAAGTAGTCATCATATTGAGCTAGCCAAACGTTCATAACGTCTGCATCTGCTCCTGCAATAGGTCCGTCGCCTAGCGGTGCATCAAGGACATAATTCTTCTGTGCAACAATGAGGATAAACCTCAGATCACGGATCCAATCCGCATCATTGCTACTAACATCTTTCAACACAATTTTCTCTAGGAACATATCAAAATAAACATAGGGAAGCAACAACGCGAGCTATTGATCTACAACATAATTTGCAAAATACTACCAGGACTAAGTTCATGATAAATTTAAGTTCAATTAATCATATTACTTAAGAACTCCCACTTAGATAGACATCCCTCTAATCCTCTAAGTGATTACGTGATCCAAATCAACTAAACCATAACTGATCATCACGTGAGATGGAGTAGTTTTCAATGGTGAACATCGTTATGTTGATCATATCTACTATATGATTCACGCTTGACCTTTCGGTCTCCGTGTTCCGAGGCCATATCTGTATATGCTTGGCTCGTCAAGTATAACCTGAGTATTCCGCGTGTGCAACTGTTTTGCACCCGTTGTATTTGAACGTAGAACCTATCACACCCGATCATCACATGGTGTCTCAGCACGAAGAACTTTCGCAACGGTGCATACTCAGGGAGAACACTTCTTGATAATTTAGTGAGAGATCATCTTATAATGCTACCGTCAATCAAAGCAAGATAAGATGCCTTAAAGGATAAACATCACATGCAATCAATATAAGTGATATGATATGGCCATCATCATCTTGTGCCTGTGATCTCCATCTCTGAAGCACCGTCATGATCACCATCGTCACCGGCGCGACACCTTGATCTCCATCGTAGCATCGTTGTCGTCTCGCCAATCTTATGATTCCACGACTATCGCTACCGTTTAGTGATAAAGTAAAGCATTACATCACGATTGCATTGCATACAATAAAGCGACAACCATATGGCTCCTGCCAGTTGCCGATAACTCGGTTACAAAACATGATCATCTCATACAATAAAATTTAGCATCATGTCTTGACCATATCACATCACAACATGCCCTGCAAAAACAAGTTAGACGTCCTCTACTTTGTTGTTGCAAGTTTTACGTGGCTGCTACGGGCTTAAGCAAGAACCAATCTCACCTACGCATCAAAACCACAATGATAGTTTGTCAAATAGACTCCGTTTTAACCTTCGCAAGGACCGAGCGTAGCCATACTCGGTTCAACTAAATTTGGAGAGACAGTCGCCCGCAAGCCACCTATGTGCAAAGCACGTCGGGGGAACCGGTCTCGCGTAAGCGTACGCGTAATGTTGGTCCGGGTCGTCTCGTCCAACAATGCCGCCGAACTAAAGTATGACATGCTGGTAGGCAGTATGACTTATATCGCCCACAACTCACTTGTGTTCTACTCGTGCATATAACATCAACATAAATAACCTAGGCTCTGATACCACTGTTGGGTTTCGTAGTAATTTCAAAAAATTTCCTACGCTCACGCAAGATCATGTGATGCATAGCAACGAGAGGGGAGAGTGCTGTCTACATACCCACGCAGACTGACTGCGGAAGCGTTGACGCAACGTAGAGGAAGTAGTCGTACGTCTTCCCGATCCGACCGACCAAGCACCGAAACTACGACACCTCCGAGTTCGAGCACACGTTCAGCTCGATGACGATCCCTGGACTCCGATCCAGCAAAGTGTCGGGGAAGAGTTCCGTCAGCACGACGGCGTGGTGATGATCTTGATGTACTACAGCAGCAGGGCTTCGCCTAAACTCCGCTACAGTATTATCGAGGAATATGGTGGCTGGGGGCACCGCACACGGCTAAGGAATAGATCACGTGGATCAACTTGTGTCTTTCTAGGGTGCCTCTGCCTCAGTATATAAAGGACTAGAGGGGGGAGGCTGGCCGGCCAAGCTTGGCGCGCCAGGAGAGTCCTACTCCCACTGGGAGTAGGATTCCCCCCCCCCCAATCCTAGTTGGAATAGGATTCGCGGAGGGGGAAAAGAGAGAGGGGGGGCCGGCCACCTCTCCTTGTCCTAATAGGACTAGGGGAGGGAGGGTGGCGCGCAGCCCATCTAGGGCAGCCCCTTCTCTTTTCCACTAAGGCCCACTAAGGCCCATATAGCTCCCCGGGGGGTTCCGGTAACCTCCCGGTACTCGGTAAAATCCCGATTTCACCCGGAACACTTCCGATATCCAAACATAGGCTTCCAATATATCAATCTTTATGTCTCAACCATTTCGAGACTCCTCGTCATGTCCGTGATCAATCCGGGACTCCGAACAACCTTCGGTACATCAAAATGCCTAAACTCATAATATAACTGTCATCGTAACCTTAAGCGTGCGGACCCTACAGGTTCGAAGAACAATGTAGACATGACCGAGACACGTCTCCGGTCAATAACCAATAGCGGGACCTGGATGCCCATATTGGCTCCTACATATTCTACGAAGATCTTTAGCGGTCAGACCGCATAACAACATACGTTGTTCCCTTTGTCATCGGTATGTTACTTGCCCGAGATTCGATCGTCGGTATCCAATACCTAGTTCAATCTCGTTACCGGCAAGTCTCTTTACTCGTTCGTAATACATCATCTCGCAACTAACTCATTAGTTGCAATGCTCTTGCAAGGCTTATGTGATGTGCATTACCGAGAGGGCCCAGAGATACCTCTCCGACAATCGGAGTGACAAATCCTAATCTCGAAATACGCCAACCCAACATAATCTCATAGTCATAGGAACATGTATATGTCATGAAGAAAGCAATAGCAACATACTAAACGATCGGGTGCTAAGCTAATGGAATGGGTCATGTCAATCAGATCATTCTCTTAATGATGTGATCCCGTTAATCAAATAACAACACTTTGTTCATGGTTAGGAAACATAACCATCTTTGATTAACGAGCTAGTCAAGTAGAGGCATACTAGTGACACTAAGTTTGTCTATGTATTCACACATGTATTATGTTTCCGGTTAATACAATTCTAGCATGAATAATAAACATTTATCATGAAATAAGGAAATAAATAATAACTTTATTATTGCCTCTAGGGCATATTTCCTTCAATAGATCCCCTATACTTGTGGGTCATCAAGACTCTTTTCTGGCGCCGTTGCCGGGGAGTGAAGCACCTTTGGTAGGTGGAGTTTGGTAAGGAAAAATTTATATAGTGTGCTGAAATTTACTTTCACTTGTTACTATGGAAACTAATCTTCTGAGGGGCTTGTTCGGGGTATCTTCACCCCGACCAGTAGAGCAAAAAGTTTCTCCCCAACCTACTGAACCTACTGAAAATGAAAATGTCTGCTTTGAAATTCCTTCGGGTATGATCGAAAAACTACTAGCTAATCCTTTTGCAGGAGATGAAACAAAGCATCCTGATGAGCACCTAATATATGTGGATGAAGTTTGTGGATTATTTAAGCTTGCAGGTGTGCCCGGATATGTTATTAAGAAGGTCTTCCCTTTATCTTTGAACGGAGATGCATTGACATGGTATAGGCTATGTGATGATATGGGGTCATGGAACTACAAATGATTGAAATTGGAATTTCATCAGAAGTTTTATCCTATGCATCTTGTTCATCGTGATCGCAATTATATATATAATTTTGGGCCTCGTGAAGGAGAAAGCATCGCTCAAGCTTGGGGGAGGCTTAAATCAATGTTATATTCATTCCCCAATCATGAGCTCTCAAGAGAAATAATTATTCAGAATTTATATGCTCGGCTTATCATTTCCTTCTGCTTGCAGAGAATACCTTGCTGAAAACCGCTTATCATTTCCTTCTGCTACTCGTCGGGTTCGACACTCTAACTTATCGAAAGGACTACAATAGATCCCCTATAGTTGTGGGTCATCAATTGGATCAGTGACTTGTTGGATGATATTCATCATGAACTCCTCAAACTATGGTCATCACCGGGAGTGGGCCCGGTTGTTGTCACTCCGGGGTTGCCAGATCATAACCGTAGTAGGTGACTATAACTTGCAAGATCGGATCTAAAACATGGATATAATGATGAATTCATAAATGGTTCAGATCTGAAATCATGGCACCCGGGCCCAAAGTGACAAGCATTAAGCATGGCAAAGTCATAGCAACATCAATCTAAGAACATAGTGGATACTAGGGGTCAGGCCCTAACAAAACTAACTCGATTACATGATGAATCTCATCCAACTCCTCACCGACCAGTGAGCCTATGAAGGAATTACTCACTCCCGATGGGGAGCATCATGGAATTGGCGATGGAGATAGGTTGGTCATGACGAAAGATCCCCCTCTCCGAAGCCCCAAACGGACTCCAGATCTGCCCTCCCGAGGAAGAACAGGGCTTGGCGGCGGCTCTGTCTCGTGGATCGTGATAATTCTTTCTCCTTGATTTTTTTGGAAATATGTGAATTTATAGTATCAGGGGGTTCATCAGCGGGGCCACCAGGTCAGTACAACCCACCTGGGCGCGCTAGGAGAGGGGGGCGCACCCTGGTGGGTTGTGCCCACCCAGGGGGCCCTCTCCGGTGGGTCTTGGCTCCAGAAATTCTTATTATTAGTATAAAAAACCCTCAAAAAGTTTCGTTCCATTCTGAGAACTTTTATTTCTGCACAAAAACAACACCGTGGTAGTTTTGTTGAAAACAGCGCCAGTCCGGGGTTAGTTTCATTCAAATCATGCAAATTAGAGTCCAAAACAAGAGGAAAAACATGAGAAAAAGTAGATACGTTGGAGACGTATCAACTCCCCCAAGCTTAAATATTTGCTTGTCCTCAAGCAATTCAGTTGTGAAAGTGAGAAAGAAAAACTTTTACGAACTCTTTTGCTCTTGTTTGCATAAATAAGCTTAAACAACACCCAAGTTTTCAGCCAGCATTATAACTAACCATGTCTACAATAACTCTTAAAGATTATAATTATTCATATCAATGACATGATCAGCTAGCGAGCAATAATAAGATATCTCAAACAGCAACACATTATCAAAACAATCATGATATAATATGACAATAATGGTATCTCGCTAGCCCTTTCTGAGACCGCAAAACATAAATGCAGAGCACCTCCAAAGTTCAAGAAGCGACTAAACATTGTAAGTCATGGTAGGAAAGATCCAGTCATGATGCACCCAACATTAGCTATACACAATGCACAAATCATGACCGCTGTGCTCTACTTAGTTTCTGGCGCTTGTTTATAGAAGGTGATGACACAACATAAAAGTAAATAGAAAGTCCCTTCACAGAGGTAAGCAGTGATTTGTAGAGGTGCCAGAGCTCAAGTTTTTAAAACAGAGATAAATGATATTTTGAGACATGCACCCTTCTCATTCACTTCACGACTATCAGTTATCAACATCTTCCATGCTAAGCACGCTAGTGGCGGTTCCTAACACTACAAAAAAATACACTTCCGTGATGATATGTGTTTGTCACAGTAGGTCGCGTTTTTTGTCATGCATGTACATCCATGACAAATTTATGAGAGAATCAAGATAGTCATACCTGTGCTGTCATAGAAGTGTTCCATGACATTACCAAAATTATCATCACGGAAGTGTCCACTTCCATGAAGATAAATTGCGTGTCACAGAAGTGCTTTCGTCAAGGGTGACCGACATGTGGCATCCACCGTAACGGAACGCCGTTAAGCTATCGGGTCGGGTTTTGGATCCGATAACCCGTTAACAGCCCCGACCAATGGGAAATTTCCACATGTAAAATTCTTATTGGCCGGACGAAACATGTGTCAGCTCGTCAGTGGGTCAGATAGGCGCCTATGATATGTCGACACGTGCCACGGCCCACCACTGGCCCATTTAGCTTACAAAGCTGGCTCGTTTGACTTGGTCAAAAGTTAACGGGCTGGCCCATGAAAAGCTTGTTAACGGTCTCTTCACAAATAGCCCATTTTATGGCCCTTTAACTCACGGCCCGTTAGGCCCTAAAGGAAATCGTCCCAACAACGTCATGTGGGCCGTCGAATATAACTCCAACCCATTTCACTTTTGGCCCATGTATGGCCCATGACGTCTTTCGGCCCATATGAGGCCTTCGTATCTTTCGGCCCTTTACAGGCCCAGGGTGACTCTAGCCCATAATGAACAGTAATTTTCTTTATACCCGTTAACGGCCCGTGATTTACATGGGCTGTTTCCAGCCCGTGTTAGCTTTCAGCCTATTGACGGCCCATACGTTCTTGGGCTCCTTTTCGGCCCTCGATTACTTCCGGCCTGTTACTGGCCTGTTCCCCTAATGGGCCAAATTCGGCCCATGGCAAGAGTCGGCCCGTTACTGGCCTGTTCCCCTAATGGGCCAAATTTGGCCTATGGCAAGAGTCGGCCCGTTACTGGCCTGTTACCCTAATGGGCCAAATTCGGCCCATGGAAAGAGTCGGCCCGTTTCTGGCATGTTAACCCATTGCGCCGTTTCCAGCCCGTCCTATATTCTGGCCCATTAACGACCCGTTATGCCTATGACAGAATTAAGCCTTTGCTGCCTACGGCCTGTTAATGGCCTGTTACCGTGCTGGGCCGATACCAATTACGCCCGATTACGGCCCATGTAGACCCATTTATCCGACGGCCCGAGGCCCACTGATTATACGCCCATTTATCGACGGCTCGTAAGAGACCCACGGATCCTACGGCCCATATATGGCCCATGGTAGTTGCGGCCACTAGCAAACCAGGGAAAAAGAAGACTAGGAAATAAATAAGGCCGAAACTAACGCTAGGCTATTAAGGCGATTGCACAGATTAGATCCACTCGGCATCAAAGATCGCCACCAGTGCAAATATCGGGAACACCCTACACTATACAAAAATGGCTTGCTGTTTTCTTCACCCGGTGGATACACGTTAAGAATAAATTTTGTATCGCACCAAAACAAATTACAGCTATATAACAAAAGGAAGGTTGGCATAAAACTTAACAGTCTAGCAGATAAATGCACCACCAGAAGTTCAGAAGCTCATTTCATTTGACCTGACTGTTATGTTTTCATGCTGTATTGTCCGATGGAGCACCATAACCCTTGCCTTCATTTCCCCTAGGCTCCTGAACAACATAGCAAATATATGATAGTCTGGTTTCAAAACCATGCATATCTTGACGACATTGAGCAATGTTTCCCCTTGTTTCACAAAGGGTCTCTGTTAGGGAATGGACTTGTGTCTGGAGTGCAGATACAACATTGCTTTGAGCTTGCATATCTTGATCATGAGGCAGTTTGGACGATATTGCCTTAACAACCAACCAAGTATTACGCAGGAACGTGCTTTTGGCACTGTTAGTGGACAAGTACTGACCCACTACAGCAAGAGCTGACACTGCAGTTATAGTTCCTTCGCCACCTTCAGAAGGTCGCGGTTCCACCATTTTTTCCATAGCTCGCTGAAAAGTTGAGGTTTTACATTAGTAGTACCAGAACAGAAGATATTAAGGAGGCAGCAAAACCAAACAAAATAGCTTTGGTCTGTATACAGGACTTATTCTGGTGAACCCATGTAAAATATTAGTTGTATTTTATTGCAAAGTACATAATAAAACCAGGTTCCAAACATATGACCATGTACCATCACTAATGTATTGTCTATTTCTTCACATTGTATTGAGGGCTAAGGATAAAGAGACGAAGTTTATAATACGGTAAGCATAGTATGACATCATTCATATCACAAAACAACTGAGAACAGACAAACATGCAATTGTAACGTTGTGTGGGCAAGTCCAGCATGGAACTAGATTACGGGTCAAGATCAAAGGAACATCACTCCTCTCTTTTAAACCTTGTAAGGTGCAATGATAAGCTAAGACAATTGTGTATAAAATTTAGAAGAGTAATAGACATTGGCTACAAACCATGCAGTTCAAGGCACAAGTCAGAGTAAGTAGTAGTTAAAAGGCATGAGGATTAAGGACTTACAACAGCGGCTTTGACTGGTGTAGTCATGCCCTTCTTCTTGCTGGTGTGGCAGTCCTTGAAGATTTCCACAACATTTGGTTCAGGTACTTTTTGGTCCTTGCGGGCTTTCCTATGCATTTCGAACAAGTCAATATAGATCTGATAATATGGTACAGCAAAAAGAGTGAAACATCAGCTAATTACAAGAGCCTCGCAGTGTGCAATATAGCTACGAGATCCTGCCGTCTGTTGGAATTTCACTTTCGTATGGTTGGCCTTGTTCTTTGAACAGTTCACCTACAAGAAGATAGATTTGTGTGGCACATGCGTAAATAGGACTTCAACATGTGATCTGATCATATATATATATATATATAATGTACCTAATACTTCGGATCAGACCAGTGTTTAACAAGGCCCCTCCAGTCTTCATCCGATATATTTTCCACTGGAGATGTTTGGGAAAGTTCACTGTTAGCCTTGCCTTGAATGTGAGTTTTCCTCAAGTTATACCGATACTGTCGTAGAGCAGACTTGAAAACATGGGTGCAAGCTTGTCTAGTTGCATCATCTTGGCTATCCAACTTGAACCTCATATGTTGAAAATTATGGGAGTCTCATTATCAGCAACCTAGAAAGTATGGGACAGAGCAAGACGATATTACTAGTTTCCATACATAACCATACTTACAGATAAATGGTCGAGGAAGGTGTTGAACTGGGTTTCGTATTTGTCATTCCTGTACTGAATCCATGTTGGGAGGATACGTACATGACACCTAACGGCAACCGCTGCCTCTGATACTAACTTGGCTAACTCTGTAGCATCACGTGGCCTTTTTAACCCCGCCTCAAAATGGATCTCCATTCTTCCTCCTCTAGATTTAGTTAACCTATCGAGCATTATCCCTGATGTTTGCTTCCTCTTGCGCCTAGGTTCTAGTCCAGCTATGAACATAGGAAGTGTTAGTGTACATCAAACTGTGAGACTACATATAAAGAAGCATGCAACTATAACTTGACTCCAACAACTACCTTCTTGTTGCTGAAGCTCACAAGGTTCATCTGATATTGCCAACTCGTCTTGTGTCAAGAGTGCTTGGGAAGTAGTGTCAGGTGGCAAGGGAGCTTGGGAACGTGCTGCTAGCTCAGTTGATGCACGAGTAAGTCGTGCAGCTGGTAGTACTATGGTAGGTGTTGCAAGAACTAGGGCTATCTCTGCTTGTTTGGTGGCAGCTATTTGTTTCTGTTTGGCTTTTTTTGCATCTCATGTAGCATGGGATGTCGTGTTTGTAGAATTTTCTGCTGGACTTTGACCTTCTATTGCACCATCAGTACCAGCAGAATCTGCAGGATTCATCCGCTTCTCATTCCCTGCCATTCTGTGTTTCTTCCTCTTTCTCTGTGCCATGTTAAGTCAAGCCGACAAGAAAAACGAATAACAATTTAGTTCTTCAGAACAAATTGATGCGTGATGCAGACGAACTGAACTTTGATGTTAGACAACCACATGATAGGAGGATGTAATATGTATGAAAAACAAGATGGAAGAGATATCCAGAACTATGATGTGTAAACTAAGAAGAAGACATTTCATCAAATTAGAAGCAATGCAATGGAAGGTAGACACCATATGAAAGATGCTACAAATATCGCTCTGCCAAGTTAACAGTGTCTCATCATAAATGGCGTTTAAACAAATGTGAAGCAGTACAAGAAATAAATCATATGCAAGATGCAAACAACATCACACTACCATGTTAGAGGTCTCTCGTCATTAGTGCCATTGCATATTCACAGCATTGCATATTCACAACTTATGATGTGTAAACTAAGGAGAAGGCATTTCAACAAATTAGAAGCAATGAAAGCTAGACACCATATGAAAGATGCAACGAATATCACTCTACCAAGTTAAAACTGTCACGTCATAAGTGCCATTTCAACAAATTAGTAGTACAAGCTAGAAAAGAATGTGCGATGTAACCTATATCACACTCCGAAGTCAAACATGTGTTATGATAAGTGATTGTTGCAGGTTACACAACAGTAGTAATTTGATGTAAGAACATGGTGTGATAGACAGATATTGTATGTTCTAGAAACAGGAACACGTGTCTTATTCAAGTATAATGTGTAAAGTAAGCAGATGGAATTCAGCAAAATTAGAAGCAATACAAGCTAGACATCACACATAACATGAAACCACATATAACAGTGCCAAGTTAGAGGGAGCACCGGTGATGCTGCACTAGGGGAGACGTGCTCATCATAAACACAGCTTTGTTGAGTGTCTATGCATGTGTTGTCTTGGAAATTATCTTGGGGGTGTGGAGGAGTAGAAAATGTAGAGGCCCTCCGTTCGGATGGAGCACCTTTATGCGCCGCCTTGCTAACTTCCTTCCGCTTTATTGATTTTGAATTGTCAAGTAAAACCGACAAGAAAAAGCAATAAAATTCTCTCTTCAGAACTCATTCATGCATGATACTAACAATCACTACTTTGATGTAAGGCAAACACATGATACCAGGATGGAATATGTACGAAAAACAGGACGACATGGCATGTTCACAACTGTTTGTGTAAACTAAGTAGAAACCATTCCAGCAAATAAGAAGCAATGCAAGCTAGACACCACATGAAAGATGCAACCAATATGACTCTGCCAAGTTAAAAGCGTCCCATCATAAATGGAATTTCAACAAATTAGAAGCAGCGCATGCTATAAATCATATGAAAGATGCAACTAATATCGCACTGCATATACTAAAGGTGTCTTGTCATGTTGATTGATGCGGGATACAAAAATAAAACAATAGTTTTATGTAAGGACATGCTTAATAGACAGATGTACTATGTACTAAATACAGGAAGGCGTGTCACATTAACAGGTATAATGTATAAGCTAAGCAGACTAGCACATGCAGTTTAACCAGATTGGAAGAATTACAATCTAGACACCATATGCAACATGCAACGACATATCACGCTGCCAAGTTAGAGAAAGCACCTGCGATGCTAGTGTAGGGGAAATGCTGTAATCAACTACAGAGCTACGTTCACTGTCTTCATCTAGCATTTTGGTTTCTTGAGAATCATGTCGGGAGGCTGACGCTGCATTCTTTAAATGAGGAGTAGTCCCCTTGCCTGCCTGCCTCGTCATAAGTGATTGATGAGGGATACACAAGAACATTAGTTTGATGTAAGAACATGGTTAATACACAGATGTACTAGTATATACCAAAAACAGAAAGGCATGTCATATTCAAAGGTATAATGTGTAAGCTAAGCAGATGCAATTTAACCAAATTGGAAGCAATACAAGCTAGACATCCGGCTGGAGTGGTGAGCATGATCATCTAGGACCTGAGAGCCTGGTGGGAGGCGGGCTGCTTCGCCACCATCGCAAGTTTTTAGTTGGCTTCCAGGTGATGCCTATCTTTGCTGGGCTTGTCACTGGCTCGGCCAGTGCCCTGACTAGCTATTTGTCTTCTGGTGCTCACGGGATGGTGGTTCATGTAAAAAATATCTTTCCTTATCTTACCGACTTCGGCCTTTCGAAGACAAGCTAGACACCATATGGAACATACAACCACATATGACACCGCGAAGTTAAAGCAAGCACCTGGGATGGTGGTTCATTGCGAGCGAGGTCATCAACTCCAGAGCTACGTTTACCGTCTCCATCTGCTAACACTGCAACCTTTATAGCGCTGTAACATGTCTTGCCTACCCACATACGAAGCTGGAGTGACTTCTCTCTTTTCTTTTTAGCTTCTCTCATGGCAGCAGAGTCTGAAATACCCTTGCATAAAAACACAATAGTGAGAGTAAGGGTGAAGTGTGTGCAGAACTAGTGCACTCTAAAAGTAGAAGATGGCAGGTGGCTGAAAAATAAATGACAGGAGACATATGATAGCTCTACAACATTGCATGGCAAACAAAATTAGATTCTACTCCGTATGATTTTGTCATATATGAGCACAGGAAATGCAGTTACTCCTCCAGCACACCACCACATGTGGTCATATCTAAGATAACAGTCGACTGAAAATAAATAGGTCAGATTTTTTTAATGAATCGTCCGATCTATAAGGAATAGGCAGATGGCCTTCGTCTACCTCCCGCCAGTCACTTTGACGATCTTTCTCAAACCGCCAGCGACCACCGGCCCAGACCCCTGCCTCCGCCGCCCCTGTAACATCCCAAAATTTCAATTTGGAATGTTATACATTAGATCATCATTGCATATCATATTTTATTTGCTTTTGGTTTTAATCCTAGAAATTCTACGCAACTCAAGGACCCACGGAGAGAGTTGGGGATTTCGTTATTTTCATATTTGAGTTTTCTCAAATTTTGAGAATAGGATCTTTTGATTTTAATTATTTTATCATCAATTATTTCTATTACAAAAACATGAGAGAGGGAATAAAATAACTTTCCCAAAATAAAGAAATATTGAGGATTTAATAATAAAATCAAATAATATTTTATTTCGGAGTTTTTCGGTATTTTATTTGAATTTAGGAAAAATGTGCGTTTTTCAAAATTGCATTTAGGCCCCAAATAAATGTTCACCTTGTGAGGCTTGATTTTAGAAGCACGGGAAAATTTATTTTGGGATTTTTGGAGTCGGTTTAGTATTTCTTTTTATTTTTCTTCGGCGCGTAATTATTTTAAAAAAAAATCGCGCACCGACTTAACCGGGCCGTGTCCGCCTGGGACTCTTGCCCGGCCATCCTTTATAAGCCGGGGGGAGGCCCAGCCGAAGCCAAACCCTAGCCCCAGCCCCGAGCCGCCCCCAGTCCAGCGCCACCGCCGCCGCACGCCGCCCGAGGTTCGCCGTCGCCTCAAAGTCCGCGCCGGTTTTTTTTTATTTTTTTTCGAAAAACCGTTCGGCTTTCCATCGGTTTTCATTGGTTTTTTTAGTTTTGGTTTTTTTAAATAGATCGGTTCTCCGGTTTATTTAAATAGTGAGCGTTCGTCCGTTCGTTCGTTCTAGCGAACGTTCGTCGTTTTTCTTTTTCTCGGATTAAATCTGCGATTTTTCTGATCGCGATCTCAGATCCGATTTTCGTTTTAGTATAACTTTTCGCTCGTTTATCGGAATCAGGCGATTCAAGCGCCTGGAGTTTTGTCTCGAAACCCTCTATCCGTTCAACCAACTTAAACAAGTTTTTGCTACTGTAAAAATTGCCTTAGATCCAGATTAGTAGAACGAAGTTGTTTTCTTTTGCCGTTTGACTTTCGTTGCTTCGTTTGATTTGATCCTTTTTGCCAACCGGAGTTCTTAAGTTGAACATTATGGTTAGATCTCTTATTTGACTTTTACCTATGCATTAGATGAGTACTTATTGTATGCTTGTTTGTTTGTCTGCGATAGAATACCCGGAGTGCGCCGCCTGTTACTTCGAATCTCTAGGTTTCGCGGATCATCATCAAGGCAAGTAACACTTTGATCATACCCTTCTCTACTACCCAATTTTATTGCATTAGACCAATCCTCAAACATTTCATGATTAGGATCTAATTAAATTGTGGGATGGGAAGTAGATGAGGTAGTACCTATTACCTGTTTTATTATCAAACCATTGGGAGTTACTTCTACGTTTGCCATTATGCCATGCTATGCTAGTAGACGTGGATTGGGTGAGTGATATCCATGACAGATGTGAGTTTGTTAAATAATGGTTTATCTAAGGTGGTAACTTCAACACACATCTGGGTGGATTGAGGTACCTGGGTATTCTAGGATTGCCTGTTTTTCTTTTGGACCGCCACCCAGGCTCAAAGGGATCATGAGACTATTCATAATAGAAACTTCCGTGTGCAGCCACAAGCTATTATGGGCTCTAGCATAGTTGACTAAGTCATGCGAACTCTTACAATGGTAGACTAGCAGATGTAGGGGATGTAGGTGGTACGGTCTACCCGATCGTAAGGTGCTAGCGCTTCTGAAAGACCATATCTCGGTCATCCGTCTTCTCAAACACCATGTAGTGCGAGAAACCAAACAGAGGCGATCGAGTCTTGTGGGGAAAAGTGCGCAAACCTTTGCAGAGTGTAACAAACTAATCATGGTTAGCCGTGTCCCCGGTTATGGACATCTTGAGTATCTAGTACCTGGATTATCATGTGAATCTCAACATGTTACTTCAAATTAAGTTTATTGGGTTTTGTTTAATGATGATTACTTTAATTGGGATTGAGGATGGTGTCAACCATTCTCAATGTTTAACAACTACCATGATAGTTAAATAAAATTTATTCCTTTGCAATAGGGAAAATTGGCTTTACGCAAAACTGTAACCATAGAGCTTTCCATCAGCCAAATATGCATATAGTATAGCTGTTTCATTCCATTACTCTCTATGTGTTACCTTGCCAGCATATTCCATGTGCTGACCCGTTTCGGGCGGCAATGTTAATGTTGCAGACTTTTCAGACGACGATTAAGGAGTTTTTCTGCCGTGGTTCTATACTCAGTGATGCCGTTGGAGTTGATGGACTCACTTATCTTCCAAGCCTTCCGTTGTTATCGTTATTAGATGGCCTTAAGCCATATTTATTGTAATAAGTTCTCTTTTGAGACACTCGATGTAATAAGTGTGTGATTGCTACTCTATTATAAATCCTCCGAGTACTGTGTGGTGTCAGCATTACTGATCCAGGGATGACATCGGAGCACAGAGATCAAACTGTTTGAGGTCTGGTCGCTACAGCCCCGCCCTCACATCAACCTCACACCACTGCCGTGCTTGGCAGCGCCCCTAGGCCATCCCTTTAATTCCGGCCGACCTCCAGATCGGGCGCCAGTAGCTCTAGGCAGCACACGCCCCTAAGATAAACACCAAGGCACTGCTTCCCCGGCGTAATAGGCGTACTAGCGCATGTTACGCCGGGGAATGCTTCCGTTAATTGGGAATCAACTGGCCAGAAATTGAAATTTAGGGGGGCGACGAACCTCTAGCTAAGGTGAAATAGTTTATGAGGAGAAACCTTGTGCATCGCGAGTTACTAGGAACAGCTAGTATCAAGAAGAATCGGTCAACTAGTGTCTTCTGTGGGATGAATACCGTGCAAGCAGAGAGGTAAGATTTGCACGAATAAGGGAAGAGGAGTACCTTTTTCGGTTGCCGGCGTGGTCACCTCCACATGTCGCGCCGATCTTCTTCTTTTTACCGGGGAAACTGATGTTCTGGAGGGTGTAGGCTTGGACGAACCCATGGCCAAATTGTTGACTGTGTTGCTGTGGCCGTATGTCAGCGGAGGGGAAGCAGATCCGAGGCGGCGAAGGACGGCGTAGCAGGAATAGCTCCGGTGCGGGGAGGGTGCCGAAGTTGGAGCGACAACGGTGAGGCGTAGGACAGCATGGTTGAACTGGCTCGGGTACGGACGGCTCGTCCTCGGCTTCAACTACTAGCCGTGGAGGGCGTTGCGATTGAGGTTGCGGTGGACGACGACGTCGGGGTATCGGCTCCGGCGTGATGGAGGAGGGCGGCGGTTGATGGGTGGGATGGGGTGGCGGACGGAGGACGCCGAGGTTTCGCGGCTGGTGGAGAGGTAGTTTTGGTGCCCACGGAGTACGAATGGGGAATCGGACGGGTGGGGGGAACCATGTTTCGGTCTGGGACGCGCTTGTTTTTGGCTTTTTTGAATAGAAGATGGGACGCGCTTGTTTGAAATCTAGGGAAAGTACAAACTTTGCCCCCTCTTAAATTTCGGACCTACTGCGGGTCAGGGGTAGGATGGTAATCCCAGGTGTCCCAAATAGTGGGCGGGAGCGATTTCGGCCACGCGCATGTGTGCTTAGGCGGCCATTGTATATGAATGTTTTTTGAATGTGGTTGCGTGGCGTCTAGATGAAGCTACAAACCTACCCCGGTTTAGACCTTTGGACGTCGGGCCGGTAGGTTTCACGGGTCGGAGTTATTAGAAAAGTAATTTCCTTGTACTACCAAACATTGGTCTCACGTGGTTTCGGGCGAGTAGAGGCTCTTTTGGCGCTTCGCTCGAAATTTTGAAGCACAAGCATTCACATTTAGAGTACTCTTGAACTATTAGGATTGACCTAAATAGACAACGTTATATTTGACCTTGTATGTTTGAAAACCTCATTAAATTATCCGCTTCTTTTTGAAATTTTGACACTTGAAAATCCAATAACTACGATTATTTTGGAATGGAGGAGCTAAATTTGAATCTATTTTGTACACTACTACGTATGTTATTATGTACAAAATCAGAGCAAAGATTGGTGCCCCCATAATTTAGGTATGGTTTACAAATGCCATGATATCAAATTCAAATAATTGAATGGACTTCATGTTGAATTCGATTTTTTTAAACCACCTTAAGTTGAATTCAAATGTATGCTAGTTCATAGGTAGCTATTTATAATGTCCATTGTGTAACTTTCATATGTATAATGTGCTTTACACACACAACATGAACTATACTCACGTTTATATTCGATTGCTAAAGCGATGCATTGTCTGGAGTTCAAAATACTAACTATGTGGATCAATTGTGTCGAATAATAACATAGCATGCTCAAATTCGATAGAATCTAGATGTCTGATGGATCAATGACCGCTCCTTACGCGAATTGCAAATATCATGATCCCATCCTAATATTTGGATACAATTTATATCTTTAATCAATGTGTAGTGCAGTCTTTTACGTGTAGTTTCACTCTCCATCGGTGGTCTCTCACACATGCTCACACACTCTCTCCCGAGGTGTCTTTCTCGCACACATGCTCTAGATATAACTCTCCCTCCCTCTCGTAACCATTTACAACTGTTTCCACTAACCTTTATCACAAGCACTCTTCCTCTCGCAAACATACACACGCACAATCCTCATCAACCCTTTCTATATACATGGACCTGCCTACGTGTCTCATGTACACACATTATCTTTACGCCTGTCTCTCACGCATTGTCTCACACCTCTCTTCCTAATCGACGAGTATGATTCTAGCAGAGCATTCTGTAGGATGCCCCTTAAAGTTAGGTTGGATGAATAGTAATATCAGAGATAAAGGGGTTACCTTAGTCCGAGAACCTAGGGTTACAAGTCCTAGCCGGCTTTGTCAGTGGACACAAAGTCCTTCACAATTCTGCTATCTTTGTCTTGTACGACTAGTCATCCATGGGTCTTCGTAAATGCGTCACGGGCCGACCAATGTAGCGCAGGATGGAACCGAACGAAGGGCCTCACCTCGACCCACCACACCTCACGCGGTGACACACCCTCTGCCCCCACGTCTCATTATCTTCTCACACCCACACATACCAACACAAACACCACACATAGAAAATTTCTCCTGGTGCCTCTATTCCCTCCCCCCTTGCATATACACACTCAAGGGAATGGAATCTCTTGTCGTGACGTCATATTCGTCTCTCTCTCTCTAGACCACTCTCATTTCTCGTGCTATCTCTCCCACGCCCCCCGTCAGCCCCTCTATCCATGCCTCTCTCGAATACGTAATACACACACATACCTCTCTAGGCCCCGCCAAATGCATTAACTACACATTCACACATGTTACATCACGTACCCCATTGATCTAAAAAGCCCTCTCTTCACTTTTATTTCGCATACAACATTCCTTTTGAATAAAGTGTGGCCAAAAAATTACTTTAGAGTTTCTACATATATACAACATTACAAAGTTATATGGAGGAGTACGAACGCTAATTTGCATTGCATGGTGCCCACAATGATATTTATTCCGCACTGTGAATTTGTATATTTTTTTACTATATACAAAGTTAGTCATAATAAAGAGAAATGAAGAGCATCTCTCTCTCCATCGGATACCCCCCAGCACGCCCCTTTCACGTATGCACACAAAACTATCTCCAGGTACTCTAAAAGTAAGCCCCCAGAAAATTCACGCATGTTTCATCTTTCTCTCGCGATATATGCAATGACGATCATTGTATTTGAAGCGAAAGCACTATACGTACATTGGACTTCAGAATCCACTCAATACGGTCACCATTTATGTTTACTGGTTATTATACAGTCACGAGCTCACCGTACAACTCTGTATTTGCTCATGACATGACTAGTTGACCAGTTAAACGCTCCACGTGGCACCTCTAGTGTTGCATCACATTATCTCACTACCATCGTGCCCACCTGTCGACTTGTATCTACTCTACATCTACACTCTTCTAAAATACATAAAATACACTCTTATAAAAAACAGAGTTGGTGATGATGGTGTGCCTTCCATCCTGCAAGATAGGACGTCCGATTTATATCTGACGGATAGGAAAGGAACTATGGAAATTTTGCAAAAAGGTAGCCACACACCTCTCCACATTTGCAACTAAGGCCTTCCCTCATTCATCCTTTTCTCTCACAAGATAAACAAGTCATACAAATGCATCTTGATGTTACGTGCAACGCACGGGCATCTTGCTAGTAAGAATGAAAACAAACGACAAAAAAAATATTTGGACGGTGGTTCAAAGTCATGACCGCGGGCACAGCGGACAAGGTGGCCTTGTATTGGTATGTTGAGCCGTATGTTTTAACACACATGAGCTGGTGTGGTGATTATACACACACGCACGCATGCACATGAACTGCATCCACGCAACACTCACACAAACACATGCACCCACGCACACACACAACACTCACACGTACACACGCAGCCACGCACGCACGCAACACTCACACGCACACACGCACGCATGCATGCATACACCAGTACACCACACGACCAACACGCACTCTCGCGCTCAAGTGCTCAACCTACACGTGCATGCGCACACATCAGGCCCTGACAGACACATACACAACCAGGTGATTCCCGCGCACGGGTTGGAGCCTTGTCGCGCCTGCGTAAATTTGTGTTTATCTGACCTTTTGCCTATGCAAACTGATAGGTGGGACCCACAAGGAACGTGGTCAATTTAACTAGTCTACATGGTGCCACGCAGACTATTTGGTCGGTCAACAGAGTGCAATCCGATGCTGAGCTGTGAGCAAGTGACCGTATAATCACCGCAAAATGTATATAGTGACCGTAATCAGCTTATTCTGAAGTTCGGTGACCGTATTACGCTTTTCTCTCTCTAGGCCCTCCAAAACTACATCTCTACACGTTCTCGCATGTTACATCTAACAACTAGAGTATGCAATACATCACTACTACTACACTCTAACACAATAAATCATATGTGTTTTTAGTTTTACTAGATATCATATTGTTACTTATAATTATTTAGTTTTCATACATTAAAATTGCCTTTGAAATGTATGGCCAGTATCATCTACCGCGCAGGAAAATTCCCGCCCTTTCCTATTTAATCAGGTTTGTACCGATGGATCGTGCGAAACAGCAAAACTATAGTACTATACAGTACAAGTGACAGTTCACTAGGCCGTCGTGTCGTCTACTCCTCCGTCGTAAGAGTGGAGCGCTCGCTTTCATAAATCTTCTAGTCCCTTTCGCCGACATGTGGGACATCAAGCTACCGGGTCCATGTGCCATACCAGAATATAGTGCAGAGCAGCCGGGGTGAAGCACCCAGTCATGGCGCCGGCGTAGTAATGAGCAATGAGGCGACAAATCACAAAGCTGCACCTTTCCCGCAGTTAAGTTGGAGGGACGAAGCAACCATCATTTCACGCGTTGCTGAATCCGCTTCTCCTTCATCTTCTTCAACTTAACCACGTGTTGCTTCTGTCATTGTTCTGCCGCATGTGGGACGCGGATCGGCTTGGTAAAGCACTGACACGTGGGACCGGATGTTAGCAAACCGCCAGGACAACATCCTCCAAAAATAAGAAGCCTAATCCTAGACTTACAAAGGGCTATGTAGCTGCTACGTATACTTTCCATCTAATCTATATATGCCCCCATGATTTTTAGGTGGGGTGGGCCTAAGCCTCTCCTTTAATCCAATCAAATAGTCCCACATCACATTAGTTCGTAACTTTACGTAAACCATTATGTGGATGTAGCATTGCTCAAATAAGAAACCTCCCCCGCCATCCGCGCGGCAAAATCACCTCCTTTTTTACTAATCTTGATTCTACAATTTTTTAGATCAATATAATTGAGATTTGTATAGATAGCACACAGGAGCAAAAAAAAGTGGTACGGTTAAGGGCATCCACAATGTGTAGCCAAATGTGAAAATAGCTTTTGGAATTGTGGGAACCATTGCGGACGGTGTTGCCAAAGCCAAAAAGATGGAACCGAAGCTTCCTAATTGATTGATTGAAGGAATAGAAAAATGCAACATCTCTCCTCTTTCTCCCATGCTTGGATGCATGTAGTACAGTATAGAGCACATAGTCTACTCCCCTGTCCCTTCTATCACAAAACACAAAGCAGTGCGGCGTCAAATCACAAAAGCACGTGCAAAGCAACCATCATTTCACTCTTCGCTGACTCCGCTTCTCCATCGTCTTCTTCGAGAAACCATCTCACCGCACTAGTACTCCTAGTAGTACTCCTTCCGGTCCTTTTTTGTCTGCGTCTAAGAAAATTTTGTTTTCCCCGCAATGCTCTGTGCATTGGCATTCTTTCACTGCTCTTTCCAACCGGGCCCTCCATCTCTTTCCACCGCATGCGTGCCTGCAGTAATCCCATCTCTCTTTCCAATGTGCTTCACATCTTCGCAAGGCAGAGAGAGCTGCTTGCATGCAGAAACAGGAGAGAGAGTGAGAGGCGCATGTGTGCAGAGAGATGGACAGGGGAGAGAGAGAGACGACATGCATGCATGCGGAAGTGAGAAGGTTGTTTTGCATGGCGCTGCATTAATCAAGCGATGAGGAGTGAGATGGTTAGCTCTTTGGTCTTTAGAAAAAAAATACGCATTAATTGACACGTGAAACGAGGATTTGTATCAATTAAATCCTGTGAAGGAAAACCCCGCCTTTCTTTTTTAACACTAGTACTCCTAGTACGTACGTAATTATCCTGTTTGGGTCTAGGCCTAGCAAGCCTATCCCACCATTTGTTAGAAGCAACTCCACCACCACCCCCTCCAACACTCTAGTTCTGTCTCTGTCCCAACCTTATTCATCTCCTGCACATATGCACGGATGCCAATCGATCTCCCTTAATACATGAGGCAGATCGATCTCCTTAATACATGAGGTAGGCCTCTCTCCTCCTCCACACATATACCAACCATTGTACCTCTATAGTTAATTGGGCGTCCCTCTTCCCCCACCACACACCGATAGTTGAGCGCTGCAGGTAGGTATCCATGCCACAGAGACAAACTGCACATGTCCCATCTCATGTTCCAGTAGGCCAGCCACTCTATATCTTTGACATGGGCACACACAAATTCGATGGCACTCTTTATCGATCGCGCGCGCACACACACACATCATCCCTCTCTTCGATTCTATGCACACCTCAAGCCGATGATACCTCCACTCACTTCTCGTGGATCGCCCCCTCTATATATATGTTATATCCAGGACTCTATTTCACACACATTGCATATGTTAATTTTTTTGATTGACCACCCCACAAAAAAAACTCTCAAGAACCCACACACTATATCTCTCTAGGTTTGTATCTCTCTCACACAACCCCACGTAGGTGGTGTACGTATACAAGAAGAGAATAGGTGCACCGTGCACGTACTCACACTTCGTGCCCAACCACACCCGCACGGGTACACGGTGGAGCTCATTTCTTTACGAAATGGCAGCCCACGTGCTAATTTGAACGCCTGTAGCGGTTGTTTACCTAGGAAGGTCGTGTACCACGCGTGCACGAAAAAAGTTCGACTTGACGCGTTGTCGCGTTATTTTTAAATAAAGTTATAGCGCTCAATGGCACGTACATAGAATATAAAACGATTTTATGGAGGAAAAGGTAGTCCACTCTTCAGGGTATCTCACACAAGGCTCCGGTGGCCTCTCTCTCTCACCGTTGGTCACTGATCCGGCCGCATCCCGTCCGCTGGGGGAAATGGAGTGCGGTGGCCTCTCTCTCTCACCGTTGGTCACTGATCCGGCCACATCCCGTCTGCCGGGGGAAAGGGAGTGCGATGGCCTCTCTCTCTCTCACTGTTGGTCACTGATCCGGCCGCATCCCGTCCGCCAAGGGAAAGGGAGGAAGTGCATCGTTTCTCCGTTCGACGGTGCCGAGGCAGCACGTCCCGATTTGCGGTACACGCCGTTCTCTCTGACCAAGCTCCGGCATGGCAGGGCCTACGCCACCTGCTCGCAGATTCCGCCCACCGCCGCTCACCTAGTTACATCCCGACGACATCTAGGTATCCCCTCCGGCCATGCTCCACTGCCCGTTTTCCCACGTCGCTGCATGTGGATCTTCCATAGTTCTTTGCCCAAAACATAGCTTGTCCGGCGTACTTTCCATATTGCATTCTTGTCCTGACACCGTTTTAGACAAACACAACTGTGTTGTTATCTTCCCTTAGGACAAGGAATATGCTTCTTTTTTGTCGTCGCATGTGTCATCAACTATTATTGGCCAGTAATTGTTTCCTTTCTACCTCTTTTTTTGCAAACAGGGCTATCCATTTCACCTCGTTGCTATTGCGACCTTTTGGTGAACTGCACAAATCACTTTTTTCTTAAGAGTGTTTTGTGCAGTTGTACTAAAATGTCACACGAGCAACGTCTCTACATTTCAGTGCGACTGCACAAAGGGAGATTGGTTTTGCTCTATCCTCCTCATCCAACTCCGAGCCTAATCTTCTCCAACTAGTTACTCTTAAGAGAGACTGCAAAGGTGACCGGCTTCTATTTGTGTGTTTATTGTTTCATCAACAGTCCTCTATTATCGTAATCACACTTGATATATTTGGAACAGGGACGCTCAGCTCTATTTTAGTGGAACTGCACAGAATGATCGAAATGTTGCATGCTCCAGACAGCTACTTTTTTTTTCCCAACATGCCTTGTTGATTTAGACAGAGCTGGGGGGACATTGCTACTAATGAAAGCATGGATCAATTTTAATTTAACACCTTCTCACAACTTTGTCTTCAGTTGTGATGTAATTATTAGCTCTGATCTGCTAATAATTGACATGCATTAGCAAGGAAGTTAGTTTTTTTATTGTTTCCGAAAGAGCATCGATGGCAAGACACGCGAAACAAAAGCTAAAAGCTCACACCATTGTACAATTTCATGTCGCTGGAAAATTATTTGTATAGTACGTCAATTATGTAAACAAATGATGGAAGCTTGATAGCACTGCCAGAAGCCTCTTCATCATCCGGGTCCATGTGCCATGCACAAAATTATACTCCTTCGTTCCTAAATATTTATCTTTTTACAAATTTCAAACGGGCATATTTTAGAGTGTAGATTCACTCATTTTGCTTCTTATGTGTACTCCCTTCGTTCCTAAATATTCTATTCGTCTTAACAGAGATTTCAACAAGTGACTACATAAGGAGGAAAATGAGTGAATCTACAGTCTAAAATATGTCTATATACATCTGTATGTGCCAGTCCATTTGAAATCTCCAAAAAGACAAATATTTGAGTAGTCACTCATTGAAATCTCTAGAAAGACAAATACTCTGGAGTATATTTAAGAACCGAGGGGGTAGTGCACAACCGCATGGGATACTCAGCCCGGTCGTTGTGCCGCATTAATAGTGAGTAATGAGCAGTCAAATCATAAGCCCCACCTTTCCCACTGTAAGTTGCTCTGAAGAAGCAACCTTCAATACACTCTTCTTTGAATCCGCTCATACTACTCCATCAGTCACTGTTTATACAACGCGCTTCAGAAAAAAGAAAAAAAATCTGTGGGACCAAGGAGACTAGCGATCGGCCTGAAAAATAGCATTGGTAGTTATAGCACGACGTCTATTACTAGAGGGAATAATGCGTCCACACATGCATGCAGTGCTTCCACCCCAGGTACACACATGCATGCACTCCGTAGTAGTATAGTACATGGAGAGAAAATTGTGGACTTGATTGCGGTTACCCCACCCTAATTAATTGAGCATTAAACCAAACGCGTCTAAAGTCTCTCTGGTGGTGGAAATGAATTGAGAGAAATGCATCATAATGAAGCACGCCCTGTAAACTGTGACAGAGGGTGGAGTAGTATGAAGGTGCAAAACCAAGTACGCGTACTACTGCGCTTGGCTCTTCACCCCTTCGTGAAGTCGAACAATGATGGTACTCCACATGTTGGGTAGTATAGTGTATGCCTCTGACAATCTGACACCGAATGGACTGATGCATGTCCACCGAGGGTAGGTTGCATTAGTCAAAAGGCGTAAGCAAGCTTCACCTTGTCTTGCAAGCTTCTCCTCGTTCTGCGAGTTGACGGGACACACCAAAAAGTAGTGCTAGTCCATACTCCCTCCTTTCCGGTTAATATGGCTTAATCTTTTTTGCAGGTAAATTAGAGAGCTTTATTCATATATAAGCATTCTTAGGACGATCAGCCAAGACACTGGTCACTAGGAAGCGAGGTACCCCGCAAAAAAGAAGTAGGAAGCGAGGTGTTTCATCAAGCCAGCTCTCGACCACATTCAAAGTGCAGCAAGCACGGTTCGCATGAAGATGCGCCACAAGGTTTGCTGACCTGTTTACATGCTGAATAACAAAAAAAGAGGAAATATTACTGAGCGCTACTATTTGTAACAGGATATGAGCCAGAATTAAGCGAGAATTGTGGCGAGTGTTCCATGCAATCAACTTCCATTATCACATGCGAGAACCCTCGAAGAGAACCAACTGTGTTGAAGATTGCTTTATCACATTTTAAAATTATAATAAGAGTGCAGGCGCTCCTCCATCCAGTTCCTAGTACTAGTATAGTACGTACCTTTATGGACTATAGTAGTAGTACTAGTAAACTTTGCGCTTGGCTGTTCGAGAAGTCGAATAATAATAGCACTAGTAGTATAGTGTATGCTTCTGGCAATATGACACCGAATTAACTATTGCACGTCCACCGCCTGAGCGAGGGAGATCTTGCATTAGTCAAAAGTTTCTTCTTGTCCTGCGAGCCACCGCACACAAGCTTCTCCCGTCCTGCAACCTTCTCCTCGTTCGGCAAGTTGATGGGACACAGCAAAGTAATGCTAGTCCATGCTGCCTCCTCTCCGGTTAATATGGCTTAATTTCAAACGAGATAAATACACTGTCTATCACTGTATATTTGTAAAAATACAGTCAGTGGACTTCATAATACGCTCATTGCGCTCAATATATATATTTTCCGGTGTTCATACGGTCACTAGCTCACCCTGACTGAGTATGTGTGTGCATGCACGTGTAGGTTGAGCACTTGAGCGTGACCGTGTGTGTTCCGTCGTGTGCTCGGACATGCATGCATTAGGGCGTCGCGCGCGTTTTTGCGTCCATGTGTACGTGTGACTGTTGCATACACGTAGGGGGAGTACGTGTAGGGGCCACTGAGGAGCAGTCAAATCACACAGTAAGTTAGTCGGAAGAAGCAACCATCATTTCACCCTTGAATGACACGTACGGAATATAAAATGGTTGATATGGAGAGAAAAAGAAAACCACTATATATACACTAGAAGGAGCCTAAGCTACAAGCCTGCTTGCTCAGGTTGCTCTCTTCACAAGCATAGAACGACGGGCCTGATACCGCAGCTGGGGGAAGGGAACAATGTTCTGCATAGACGCGGTCGACATCGGCGAGGGAGAAAACCCACAGTCGGTGCGTCCCAATCGGGGTTCACCACGGTATGGGCCGATGCCGCGTCCCAACCGCCTTTCTAGCTACAGCCCGACGTCCCAGGTAGTCCATCTTGCTTTTGGAGCCGGCTTGCTCCACTGCCGTAGCTCCATCTCCATGTCGATCTTTCTCTACTTCTACCGGCTTCTACTTGTGATGAGTTTATGTCTCATGAACTAGTGCCAGTACTATTATTCTAATCACACTTCTTCAATATCTTTGCCATCAGGGATGCTCAGGTTGATTTTAGTGGAACTACACAAAAGCATCGTATGATCCGAGGGTTCCAGCCGTCTTTCCTTCGATAGGTTCTATCTGGCCAGGAAATTAAATCATGTTTAGGGTTTAGGGTTTAAGTCGTAGTGACCCCATCAGTAGTTTTTCTATCATACACGCTCTCACAACTTTTTTCTTTAGTTGAGAAGTAAATATTGGCTATGATCTGTGAATCATTGAGATGCATCAGCATGCGTGTTAGTTTTCCTTTGTATTTGATGGAATGTTGTAACGGGGCAACCTTGGAATAGGAATGAAAATGGAGTGGAAAAGTTTCCGTTTTTCCGGAGAAAAAATGGAAACGGAGAGAAACCAACGTTTCGTTTCGTTGGATCGCGCCATCGAGCAAAACCAATGTTTAAATCACGTCTGTCATGTTCGTGTCTCACCCTCCTCCACGGATTGACCCCACACGGACGCTTGGCATGCCACTCACCGCAAACCGAGTAGTATACCATAACTTTCCTGCCTGCTTGTCGATGGATCGTGCCATGGAGTACTAGCACTACTGGAAGATATTGACGAGTTGGGGGAGGACAGCTAGCTGTAGCACGGACTCCCAAGAACTTACTACTGGAAGAGATCGCGCATGTTGTAGCCGGCTATTGCGACCTTTGAACGCGGAGCAGCCGCGTGCACCCGGAAGCGGCGCAGGCGACACTCTCTCGGCCGGCGCACCACTTCAATGCCGGTGCCAGTGAGAGGTCACGTCCGCTTTGGCCGGGCATGAATGCGGCACTGACAGTTTCGGGCGGGTAGCACACGTGGGTGATGACGAGGGTTCGGGTTGGTCAGGACTGGCCGTGGCAGTGGTCCGGACGTGCGCAAACAAGAGATGTTGTACGTTAATATTGCTGCGTATATAATTAACAACGTAAATAATGTGCCAGTTGGAAAAATATGATTGGAGATGGAGATGCAAATGGAATTTTATGTAACCACGGATATGCATGTCTATGTCGATGTGTGTGTGCATGACGACTCTCACGACCTGGAAGCGGGGGCGTGTTTTTGATCAAGTTTTCTTTCTTGGTACGTTAGAAAATCAGTTTGTCTAATTCACATCTAGATGTTATTTAAGGATATCACATCTAACCACCCACAAGTATATAATGTAGCAACAAGAAACAAAAAAAACTAGGAAAAGACCACAAACAGAGTGGACATCAACTTATATGTGACATAACTATGTCACATCTAGATGTGTCCTAGACAGACCCTTAAAAAATTGTTCGCCAGTTTTTGTTTCTTTTTTCCGGGAACGCGCGTATTCTATTTAAAACCACTACTATGGAGAGATTTTTTACTCCATTATAGCTTCTTGTTTGATAGAGTTTCTCGCGTCTCGCTCTCTCACCCTCTCCATATCAAAACAAGATGACAGTGTCCACTCTATCTCTCTCCTCATCGGTGGTCACATATCAGGCCAAATCCCGTCCGCTGCGGGAGGTGAGGAGGTGCAGCATTGAGGTTGTCGCCGTCGGCGACGGAGGAAGCCGATGCGCACCGTCCTCTCGAAGCCGGCGCTGGCGCGGACGAAGATACTCTGTGCCCTTGTTCGTTGCCGTCGTGTGGGAAGATCCCGCCCGCCCGCCTAAACAACATCTCGCCCACATGAGGTATAACTTCTTGTACTGGTCCAGCTCCTAGGTTGCTGCGTGCGGGTTTTCTTCTATGCGACTACTCCCCAGCTCCCCATGCATAGTAGCTAGGGTTCGTCGGCTGGTCCAACATCACCTACTAGTACTATTATAGAGGAAATGCCACTCAAAAAGTTGTCCTGATTTATGCCTCGGTGGAGGTATACATGTTGTTTCGACAAAAAAGTACATGGTGGTTGTGCGGTCATTGTCCATATGGTGGTAGTACTATCACTGGTTAAATGAAGAAATGCTTTTTTTCTCGGGTATCCTGGTTTAGTTCCCATCAAGATAATTATGATGCTTATGTTTGTTGGTGTACTTATCATTAATTCTTATTGACAATTGAGATGTCGTTGCTAACCCTTTTTTATATTTTTGGAAACAGCGATGCGTGTCTCCATACCCGGGCATGTCTTCCTCAATTTTAGTGGAACTGCACAAAATTGGATGGCCATTGTTGTTCCGCCTCACTGTCCTCTGCCACATGGTTCTTCCTTCCTCGAGCTTGATTACTGAGAAGAAACAGACCACAGTGAGGATTTATCAAACTTCTTAGGTGCCTCACCCAAACTTGATGCCAAATGGATGATGCATCACCACGATGACCTATCGATGCTCATGGTTGCGCCTCATGGTTGCATCAGCTGGTGAAGCTGATCGATTTTCGATGAAAAACAAGTTGTTTTCCATGAGTGCTCTTTGCTTGTTACGCACAAAGATGATATCCTTTGTCAGTTCACCTTGGTTGCATTGGAGACGCAGTCGTCTTTCACGTTGGTGCAATTTTCTCTAGGGTTTTACGACAGGTGGGCCCAAAATGTGGCTGGCTCACCTGTCATACAGCCAAAAGAAGGTGCAGTGAAGGCACCGGAGCTTAGTCTGTACTACAGTAGTATATATATATATAAGCGGGAGCCTCATCACTTGTTCGCAAGGGTTTGCACTCTCCACGCGCTCGCCGCACTACATATATGTTACACGCTGGAGGCTCAGCGTTCATTTGCTAGGGTTTGCTATATTCACAGTCTCTCACCCTCTCTTCACCAGATCTAAACAAGATTGCGTTGGCCTCTTGTCTCTCTCCCCCCTCACAGCTGGTGAAGGAGGCGTCTGTATCCCGTCGCACCGGGAAGGGGAGGAGGTGCAACGTTCACTCTATCGCCTTCGGCGAGGGAGGCAGTCCACTGCCGGCTGCGCTATTCTCTTTCACCCAGCGCCTGTGCGGGAGGGCCACCGACCCCTTCTTCCTCGCTGCCTTACGTAGTGTGGGCAGATCCGGCCTCCCGCCGCACGCCTTGCCACATCCCGACGACCCTAAGGTATAAGTTTATTTGAAACCGTCGTTGCTCTAGCTGCATGTGGATCTTTTTCGATCTGTACTCGAATCTAGGTCTTGGTTCAAAGAGGAAAGAAGGTTGTGGTGGGCTGGAGCAAGAATCTAGGACGTGGTTCAATGAGGAAAGGAGGGGCGGAAAGTAGTATAGACTGGCTATCCAGCCGCTTTGTAGGTCGAAAAGGGAAAAAGGGGGTAACCCTGTACACACATCTCTAAGGAACCCATCTCTTTGTTGAAAAGGGAAAGAAACTAGGGTGTCGGGTAGTTTGTGCATGACTAGATTTGCTGCCCTCACATAGGAAGAAGGTTCAAAGAGAACAAATATGGGACCAGCGCATATATGCTGCTTTGCTACATACTCTGCATCACCCATTTATACGTGTGGACGCACATGGTGCTGGCATGTCCCATGCAGCTATTTTGCTGTTGTTAATCTCAGAATTAACTACTGATCTGTTTTAAAAGAATTTCTCTGTTAATATGAATCAATGCAACCGTTTTAGAAATGCTACTGTCCTATACTTTGTTTTCCATCAAGATAAAGTAGATGCTTTTTTTGTGGCCGCATGTTTCATCCTCCTTTATTGGCCAGTAATTGTTTTCTTTTTTGCCTCTTAAAACAGGGATATCTATTCAACTTGCTGCTATAGAAAACTTAAATGTCACACCGGCAACTTTGCTTGATTTCAGTACAACTTCACAAAACTTGATTGGATTTCCTATTCGTGTTGGTAGATTCGTATTTTATGTTGGTCGTCTCATGAAAGGTCAGTACAGGCCTTCATCCACATGATTGTGCAGTGTGCTTTGAGATGCTGTGCTACTTGTATTGGTACTATTTCAAATAAATGATGAATTGCAGCTATTGTATTGCTGTCTTTTCCCATTAAGTAGTGAACAAAAATGGGACCAACCCAGACATGATGCTTGTTGCTTTGTTACAACAAATTCAGCATCACCCCCTTTATAAACCAGTAATTGATGCCACTCTCAGAATTAACTACTGAATCTTATTTCAAAACTGCAACACTTGTTAGGGATTGGCGGGATTACCATTTTTGTGGCCGCATGTTTCATCCTCCTTTATTAGCTAGTAATTGATTCCTTTTTTGCCTCTGTTTATACAGGGATATCTATTCAACTTGTTGCTATTGTGACATTTTGATTCGCTACGCGAAACACTTTGCTTGATTTCGGTGCAACTGCACAAAACAAGATTGGATTTCCTATTCATGTTGGCAGATTCGTATGTGATCTTGTGTGCGTCATGACAGGTTGGTACTTGCCTTCATCCACATGATCGTGCAGTGTGTTTTGAGATGCTGTGCTACTTGTATTGGTACTGTTTTAAATAAATGATGAATTGAAGCTATTGTATTGCTGTCTTTTCCCATTAAGTAGTGAACAAAAATGGGACCAACCCAGACATGATGCTTGTTGCTTTGTTACAACAAATTCAGCATCACCCCCTTTATAAACCAGTAATTGATGCCACTCTCAGAATTAACTACTGAATCTTATTTCAAAACTGCAACACTTGTTAGGGATTGGCGGGATTACCATTTTTGTGGCCGCATGTTTCATCCTCCTTTATTAGCTAGTAATTGATTCCTTTTTTGCCTCTGTTTATACAGGGATATCTATTCAACTTGTTGCTATTGTGACATTTTGATTCGCTACGCGAAACACTTTGCTTGATTTCGGTGCAACTGCACAAAACAAGATTGGATTTCCTATTCATGTTGGCAGATTCGTATGTGATCTTGTGTGCGTCATGACAGGTTGGTACTTGCCTTCATCCACATGATCGTGCAGTGTGTTTTGAGATGCTGTGCTACTTGTATTGGTACTGTTTTAAATAAATGATGAATTGAAGCTATTGTATTGCTGTCTTTTCCCATTAAGTAGTGAACAAAAATGGGACCAACCCAGACATGATGCTTGTTGCTTTGTTACAACAAATTCAGCATCACCCCCTTTATAAGACAGTAATTGATGCCACTCTCAGAATTAACTACTGAATCTTATTTCAAAACTGCAACACTTGTTAGGGATTGGATTTTTGCGGCCGCATGTTTCATCCTCCTTTATTAGCCAGTAATTGATTCCTTTTTTGCCTCTGTTTATACAGGGATATCTATTCAACTTGTTGCTATTGTGACATTTTGCTTCGCTACGAAAAACACTTTGCTTGATTTTAGTGCAACTGCACAAAACGAGATTGGATTTCCTATTTGTGTTGGCAGATTCGTATTTTATCGTTGTCGGTTTCATGAAAGGTTAGTACAGGCCTTCATCCACATGATTGTGCAGTGTGCTTTGAGATGTTGTGCTACTTGTATTGGTACTATTTTAAATAAATGTTGAATTGAAGCTATTGTATTGCTGTCTTTTCCCATTAAGTAGTGAACAAAAATGGAACCAACCCAGACATGATGCTTGTTGCTTTGTTACAACAAACTCTGCATCACCCCCTTTATAAGTAGTTGGAAGCACATACTGTTGTTGCGCCCACTCTACCCTAGAACTGTATCTTAGTTCAAAACTGCAAACACTTGTTAGAGATCGGCAGGAGTACCATTTCCGTTAGGGATCGGCCGGAGTACATGTTTAACAAATGTATTGTCCAGATAATGTCTCTGTTATTATATATCAGTTACAAACTTATAGTGTTTTACAAATGGTAGTATCCTGCTTTGTAGTTCTTTCTACATGTTTAACCAAGGTATTGTTAAGATAATGTCTCTATTAAAATGAATCAGTCGCATTGTTTTAGGAATGATACTTTTCTGCTTTTTTGTTCTTTATACATCTTGAAACAAGGCATTGTTAAGATAATGTCTCAGTTAATATGAATGAATCACACTAATTGAGAATTGCTACTCTCTTGCTTTGTTTCCCATTAAGAAAAGGTAGATCAGTAGATGTTTTTCTTCTGGCAGTACAAGTCATCAACCGTTATTTCTCAGTAATTGTTTCCCTTATACCTTTTGTTGCTTACAGGGATATCAAAATTAAAGCTCGGCTTTATTCTGACTTCAATTTTAGTTCAACTGCACAAAAGGAGCCAATGTGTCCAAGGCAAACTGCTGCATTACTGGGTCCAGTTGGTCGTTCCACTTTGTAGAAAGAAGCAGTCATTGTTTGCGCTACATTACAGAAGGAATGATCGAGAAGCTTTACAGAGTATTAGGGCTTCCACTATGTAGGCCAAAAGAGGTGCCAATTTCACCTTTTCTTAGTTTGGCACCGAATCCCTCCATTGCTACAGCCGGTGCCATAAATATTAGACACCGGTGACATGACTAGTCTGCAGAGACCATTGGCAATTTAACAACACGTGGAGTGCCCTGGGCAAGAAGTGCCCAAACAAGTACAAGAAGCGACAGGACTCCACGATCATAGGCATTACATATTTTGAATGGGAAAAGCTTGTCAAAGTTTAATCATTGATCTTAGCAAGAAGCGACAGGACTCCATGATCATAGGCATTGCATATTTTGAATGGGAAAAGCTTGTCAAAGTTTAATCATTGATGTTAGCAAGAAGACGTTAGTTTAATATATTGGAATTGGAAAACCTTGTCAAAATTTGCTCATTGATGTTAGCCAGAAGACATGCATTTGATATTTTTTAGTGGGACGCCCTTGCTGTGAGCAGCGTCGAGTGTTTTTTCCTATTCCTGTGTTCAGTTTAGAAGTAAATAGTTACTCTGCTGAGATATTCCTGTGTTAAGAGTTTGTTCTGAATATTGTCTATGTAATGTCAGGCCTTGTGTTTGATTGCAAAGTTGAGCTTGGAATGTTGTGGCATGCGGCATCACGAGCTGTTCACCATGCCTCCTGAGAATAATGCTTCATATTGTTTTGCATGTCGATCTAATGCAAGTGATTTGCTTGTTAAGAAGATCATCCTCTTTGGTTGTTTCCATGCTTAAGAAGTTCATCGTCTGATGTTTCATTCATAGCCTATATGACAAGTCGGGTAGGTTAGACGTGAAACCATATGATCTTCCAACCAACTCATGATATTAGGCCATGATTGGATCGTCGTTTTCCAACCAAAACCGCTTGTAAAACTGATGCTTGTAAATTAAAGCAGATGGTCTCGGGCGAAGGCGCTTGGTTGGTCGATTTCGACTAGTAAAATATCGGAAGTACTTGACACACGATAAAAACGCTGAACGACACTCAGACAATTGCTAATACAGTCGTTAGCTGCTGTTTTAGCCTTGCCCATGGATGGCATGATACGCACATCGTGCATGTATCGTCTGGTACTGTCGTCCATATAGCAGTGCTCGTAAAATATACATCGGTCTCTCAAATTACACACGTAACCCGTCGGTTTTACTTACAGACCTCGGGCCCTCGGTTTCATTACGCCTGTATTTTACGCGTTGTTTTCGATGACGAGTAAATTACACTTGTATGTTACTAAAGGTTTGAAATAAACCAGAGCTCCCAAGCGCGGCCTTACCGTTTCATGACGTCTCAGTTTCTCGAAGGTCATCATAGGTGTCTCATGATCCTAGCTTCCTGAATGAGTAGCGGGTGCTGTATCAGACCATCCGTAGGGCCCGCGAGGCCCTCTCCGTTGTCCTTCGAGTTGTTGCGCTCGCCGTGGCGCCGAGCATTGTTAACATCGTCAACGAACATGAGGATTCAGGAGATGACTTTATTTTGACTGGATGACACTAGGGACTGTTGGAAATATGCCCTAGAGGCAATAATAAATTGGTTATTATTATATTTCCTTGTTCATGATAATCGTTTATTATCCATGCTAGAATTGTATTGATAGGAAACTCAGATACATGTGTGGATACATACACAACACCATGTCCCTAGTAAGCCTCTAGTTGACTAGCTCGTTGATCAATAGATGGTTACGGTTTCCTGACCATGGACATTGGATGTCGTTGATAATGGGATCACATCATTAGGAGAATGATGTGATGGACAAGACCCAATCCTAAGCCTAGCACAAGATCATGTAGTTCGTATGCTAAAGCTTTTCTAATGTCAAGTATCATTTCCTTAGACCATGAGATTGTGCAACTCCCGGATACCGTAGGAGTGCTTTGGGTGTGCCAAACATCACAACATAACTGGGTGGCTATAAAGGTACACTACAGGTATCTCCGAAAGTGTCTGTTGGGTTGGCACGAATTGAGACTGGGATTTGTCACTCCATGTAAACGGAGAGGTATCTCTGGGCCCACTCGGTAGGACATCATCATAATGTGCACAATGTGATCAAGGAGTTGATCACGGGATGATGTGTTACGGAACGAGTAAAGAGACTTGCCGGTAACGAGATTGAATAAGGTATCGGGATACCGACGATCGAATCTCGGGCAAGTATCGTACCGCTAGACAAAGGGAATTGTATACGGGATTGATTAAGTCCTTGACATCGTGGTTCATCCGATGAGATCATCGTGGAACATGTGGGAGCACACATGGGTATCCAGATCCCGCTGTTGGTTATTGACCAGAGAGTTATCTCGGTCATGTCTGCATGGTTCCCGAACCCGTAGGGTCTACACACTTAAGGTTCGATGATGCTAGGGTTATGGGGAATAGATATACGTGGTTACCGAATGTTGTTCGGAGTCCCGGATGAGATCCCGGATGTCACGAGGGGTTCCGGAATGGTCCGGAGGTAAAGATTTATATATGGGAAGTCCTGTTTTGGTCGCCGGAAAGGTTTCGGGTTTTATCGGTAATGTACCGGGACCACCGGGAGGGTCCCGGTGGTCCACCAAGTGGGGCCACCAGCCCCAGAGGGCTGCATGGGCCAATTGTGGGAGGGGACCAGCCCCAGGTGGGCTGGTGCGCCCCCCCACCAAGGCCCAAGGCGCAAGGGAGAGTGGAAGGGGGCAAACCCTAGGCTCAGATGGGCCTAAGGCCCACCTAGTGGTGCGCCCCCTCTCTCCCCCTTGTCCGCCTCCCAGATGGGATCTGGGGGCTTCCGCCACCCCTAGGGAGGGAACCCTATTTGGGGCGCAGCCCCTCCCCTCCCCCTATATATACTTGAGGTTTTGGGGCTACCTAACATACGATTCAATCTCCTTCTTGGCGCAGCCCTACCCCTCTCCCTCCTCGTCTCTTGCGGTGCTTGGCGAACCCCTGCTGGAGTACCACGCTCCTCCACCACCACCACGCCATCGTGCTGCTGCTGGATGGAGTCTTCCCCAACCTCTCCTTCTCCCCTTGCTGGATCAAGGCGTAGGAGACGTCACCGGGCTGTACGTGTGTTGAACACGGAGGTGCCGTCCGTTCGGCACTAGGATCATCGGTGATTTGAATCACGACGATTACGACTCCATCAACCCCGTTCACTTGAACACTTCCGCTTAGCGATCTACAAGGGTATGTAGATGCACTCTCCGATCACTCGTTGCTAGATGAACTCATAGATGGATCTTGGTGAAAACGTAGGAAATTTTTTTGTTTTCTGCTACGTTCCCCAACAGTGGCATCATGAGCTAGGTCTATGCGTAGTTACTATGCACGAGTAGAACACAAAGTAGTTGTGGGCGTCGATATTGTCAATTATCTTGCCGTTAATAGTCTTATCTTGATTCGGCGGCATCGTAGGATGAAGCGGCCCGGACCAACCTTACATGTACGCTTACGTGAGACCGGTTCCACTGACTGACATGCACTAGTTGCATAAGGTGGCTGGCGGGTGTCTGTCTCTCCCACTTTAGTCGGATCGGATTCGATGAACAGGGTCCTTTTGAAGGGTAAATAGAAATTGGCAATTTATGTTGTGGTTTTGACATAGGTAAGAAACGTTCTTGCTAGAAACCTATAGCAGCCACGTAAAAAAACTTGCAACAACAATTAGAGGACGTCTAACTTGTTTTTGCAGGGTATGCTATGTGATGTGATATGGCCAAGAAGAATGTGATGAATGATATGTGATGTATGTGATTGATCATGTTCTTGTAATAGGAATCACGACTTGCATGTCGATGAGTATGACAACCGGAAGGAGCCATAGGAGTTGTCTTTATTTATTGTATGACCTGCGTGTCATTGTACAACGCCATGTAATTACTTTACTTTATTGCTAACCGGTAGCCATAGTAGTAGAAGTAATAAGTTGGCGAGACAACTTCATGGAGACACAATGATGGGGATCATGATGATGGAGATCATGGTGTCATGACGACGACAATGATGATCATGGAGCCCCGAAGATGGAGATCAAAAGGAGCAATATGATATTGGCCATATCATGTCACTATTTGATTGCATGTGATGTTTATCATGTTTATACATCTTATTTGCTTAGAACGACGGTAGTAAATAAGATGATCCCTCATTAAAATTTCAAGAAAGTGTTCCCCCTAACTGTGCACCGTTGTGAAAGTTCGTTGTTTCGAAGCACCACGTGATGATCGGGTGCGATAGATTCTAACGTTCGAATACAACGGGTGTTGATGAGCCTAGCATGTACAGACATGGCCTCGGGACACATGCGAAACACTTGGGTTGACTTGACGAGCCTAGCATGTACAGAAATGGCCTCGGAACACGGAAGACCGAAAGGTCGAACATGAGTCGTATAGAAGATATGATCAACATGAAGATGTTCACCGATGATGACTAGTCCGTCTCCCGTGATGATCGGACACGGCCTAGTTGACTCGGATCATGTAATCACTTAGATGACTAGAGGGATGTCTATCTGAGTGGGAGTTCATAAGATGAACTTAATTATCCTGAACATAGTCAAAAGGTCTTTGCAAATTATGTCGTAGCTCGCGCTTCAGTTCTACTGTTTAGATATGTTCCTAGAGAAAATTTAGTTGAAAGATGATAGTAGCAATTATGCGGACTAGGTCCGTAAACTGAGGATTGTCCTCATTGCTTCATAGAAGGCTTATGTCCTTATTGCACCGCTCAGTGTGCTGAACCTCGAACGTCGTCTGTGGATGTTGCGAACATCTGACATACACGTTTTGATAACTACATGATAGTTCAGTTAAACGGTTTAGAGTTGAGGCACCGAAGACGTTTTGAAACACCGCGAAACATATAAGATGTTTCGAGGGCTGAAATTGGGATTTCAGGCTCATGCCCACGTCAAGAGGTATAAGACCTCCGACAATTTTCTTAGCCCGCAAACTAAGGGAGAAAAGCTCAATTGTTGAGCTTGTGCTCAGATTGTCTGAGTACGACAATCATTTGAATCGAGTGGGAGTTGATCTTCCAGATGAGATAGTGATGTTTCTCCGAAGTCATTACCACCAAGCTGCTAGAGCTTCGTGATGAACTATAATATATCAGGGACATATATGATGATCCTTGAGATATTCGCGATGTTTGACACCACAAAAGTAGAAATCAAGGAGCATCAATTGTTGATGGTTGGTGAAACCACTAGTTTCAAGAAAGGCAAGGGCAAAAGGGGATACTTCATGAAACGGCAAATCAGCTGCTGCTCTAGTGAAGAAACCCAAGGTTGAACCCAAACCCGAGACTAAGTGCTTCTGTAATAAGGGGAACAGACACTGGAGAAGAATTACCCTAGATACTTGGTAGATGAGAAGGCTGGCAAGGTCGATAGAAGTATATTGGATATACATTGTGTTAATGTGTACTTTACTAGTACTCCTAGTAGCACCATGGTATTAGATACCGGTTCGGTTGCTAAATGTTAGTAAACTCGAAATAAAAGGATGCGGAGTAAACGGAGACTAGCTAAAGGTGAGCTGGCAATATGTGTTGGAATTTTTTCCAAGCTTGATGTGATCAAGCATCGCACGCTCCCTCTACCATCGAGATTGGTGTTTGCGTTGAGCATAGACATGATTGGATTATGTCTATCGCAATACGGTTATTCATTTAAGGAGAATAATGGTTACTCTGTTTATTTGAATAATACCTTCAATGGTCTTGCACCTAAAATGAATGGTTCATTGAATCTCGATCGTAGTGATACACATGTTCATGCCAAAAGATATAAGATAGTAATGATAGTACCACCTACTTGTGGCACAGCCACATAAGTCATATCGGTATAAAACGCATGAAAAAGCTCCATGTTGATGGATCTTTGGGCGCACTCGTTTTGAAAAGTTTGAGACATGCGAACCATGTCTATTGGTGTATATGCATGAAGAAACTCCATGCAAATGGACCATTTGGACTCACTTGATTTTGAATCACTTGAGACATGCAAATCATACCACATGGGCAAGATGACTGAAAGCCTCGTTTTCAGTAAAATGGAACTAGAAAGCAACTTGTTGGAAGTAATACATTTTGATGTGTGCAGTCCAATGAGTGCTGAGGCGTGTAGTGGATATCGTTATGTTCTTACTTCATAGATGATTTGAGTAGATGTTGAGTATATTTACTTGATGAATCACGAGTTTGAATTATTGAAAGGTTCAAGTAATTTTAGGGTGAAGTTGAAAGATCGTCGTGACAAGAATATCTATGATATGATCATAGAGATGAATATCTGAATTACGAGTTTGGCACAGAATTAAGACATTGTGGAAATTGTTTCACAACTAATACAGCCTGGAACACCATAGTGTGATGGTGTGTCCGAACATCATAACTGCACCCTATTGGATATGATGCATACCATGATGTCTCTTATCGAATTACCATGACAATTTATGGGTTAGGCATTAGAGACAACCACATTCACTTTAAATAGGGCACCACGTAATTCCGATGAGATGACACCATATGAACTATGGTTTAGAGAAACCTAAGTTGTCATTTCTTAAAAGTTTGGGGCTGCGACGCTTATGTGAAAAATTCCAGGCTGATAAGGTCGAACCCAAAGCAGATAAATGCATCTTCATAGGACACCCAAAACAGTTGGGTATACCTCCTGTCTCAGATCCGAAAGCAATAAGGGATTGTTTCTAGAATCGGGTCCTTTCTCGAGGAAAAGTTTCTCTCGAAAGAATTGAGTGGGAGGATGGTGGAGATTTGATGAGGCTATTGAACCGTCTCTTCAACTAGTGTGTGGCAGGGCACAGGGAGTTGTTCCTGTGGCACCTACACCAATTGAAGTGGAAGCTTATGATAGTGATCATGAAACTTCAGATCAAGTCACTACCAAACCTCGTGGGATGACAAGGATGCGTACTACTACAGAGTGGTACGTAATCCTGTCTTGGAAGTCATGTTGCTAGACAACAATGAACCTACGAGCTATGGAGAAGCGATGGTGGGCCTGGATTCCAAAATGGCTCAAGGCCATATAATCCGAGAGAGGATCCATATATGAAAACAAAGTGTAGACTTTGGAAGAACTACTTGATGGTCGTAAGGCAGTTAGGTACATATGGATTTTAAAAGGAAGACGGACAATGATGGTAAGTATCACCATTAAGAAATCTCGACTTTTCGTTAAGATGTTTTCCGACAAGTTCAAGGAGTTGACTACGATGAGACTTTCTCACTCGTAGCGATGCTAAGAGTTTGTTGGAATTATATTAGCGATTACTGCATTATTTATGAAATCTTGTATATAGGATGTTAAAACATTGTTTCCTCGATGATTTTCTTGAGGAAAGGTTGTATGTGATACAACCGGAAGGTGTTGTCAATCCTGAAAGATGCTAATAAGTATGCAAAGCTCCAGCAATCCTTCTAAGGACTGGAGTAAGCATCTCGGAATTGGAATGTATGCTTTGATGAGATGATCAAAGATTTTGGGTGTATACAAAGTTTATGAGAAACTTGTATTTCCAAAGAAGTGAGTGGGAGCACTATAGAATTTCTGATGAATATATGTTGTTGACATATTGTTGATCAGAAATGACGTAGAATTTCTGGAAAGCATATAGGGTTATTTGGAAAGTGTTTTTCAATGGAAAGCCTGGATTAAGCTACTTGAACATTGAGCATCATGATCTATAAGGATAGATCAAAATGCTTAATGGTACTTTCAAATGAGCACATACCTTGACATGATCTTGAAGGTGTTCAAGATGGATCAGTCAAAGAAGGAGTTCTTGCCTGAGATGTAAGGTATGAAGTTAAGACTTAAAGCTCGACCACGGTAGAAAAAAGAGGAAGGACGAAAGTCGTCCCCTATGCTATTGTCATAGGCTCCATACGGTATGCCATGCTGAGTACCACACCTGATGTGTGCCTTTCCACATATCTGGCAAGAGGGTACAAAGGTAATCTAGGAGTAGATCACCAGATAGCGGTCTAAATTATCCTTAGAGGAATAAGGATATGTTTCTTGGTTATGGAGGTGATAAAGAGTTCGACATAAAGAGTTACATCGATGCAAGCTTAACACCCATCCAGATAGCTCTGAGTAGAGATACCGGATACGTATAATGGAGCAACAATTTAGAATAGCTCCAAGTAGAACAGTTATTTGAAATGGCTCCAAATGTAGCGTAGTAGTTACATCTACAAGATGACATAGAAATTTGCGAAGTACATATGGATCTGAATGTTGCAGACCCGTTGACTGAAACCTCTCTCACAAGCATAACATGATCAAACCCAGAACTCTTTGGGTGTTAGTCACATGGGGATGTGACCTTGAGTGTTAATCACATATCGATGTGAACTGGATTATTGACTCTAGTGCAAGTGGGAGACTGTTGGAAATATGCCCTAGAGGCAATAATAAATTGGTTATTATTATATTTCCTTGTTCATGATAATCGTTTATTATCCATGCTAGAATTGTATTGATAGGAAACTCAGATACATATGTGGATACATAGACAACACCTTGTCCCTAGTAAGCCTCTAGTTGACTAGCTCGTTGATCAATAGATGGTTACGGTTTCCTGACCATGGACATTGGATGTCGTTGATAACGGGATCACATCATTATGAGAATGATGTGATGGACAAGACCCAATCCTAAGCCTAGCACAAGATCATGTAGTTCGTATGCTAAAGCTTTTCTAATGTCAAGTATCATTTCCTTAGACCATGAGATTGTGCAACTCCCGGATACCGTAGGAGTGCTTTGGGTGTGCCAAACGTCACAACGTAACTGGGTGGCTATAAAGGTACACTACAGGTATCTCTGAAAGTGTCTGTTGGGTTGGCACGAATCGAGACTGGGATTTGTCACTCCGTGTAAATGGAGAGGTATCTCTGGGCCCACTCGGTAGGACATCATCATAATGTGCACAATGTGATCAAGGAGTTGATCACGGGATGATGTGTTACAGAACGAGTAAAGAGACTTGCCGGTAACGAGATTGAACAAGGTATCAGGATACCGACGATCGAATCTCGGGCAAGTATCATACCGCTAGACAAAGGGAATTGTATACGGGATTGATTAAGTCCTTGACATCGTGGTTCATCCGATGAGATCATCATGGAACATGTGGGAGCCCACATGGGTATCCAGATACCGCTGTTGGTTATTGACCGGAGAGTTATCTCGGTCATGTCTGCATGGTTCCCGAACCCGTAGGGTCTACACACTTAAGGTTTGATGACACTAGGGTTATGGGGAATAGATATAAGTGGTTACCGAATGTTGTTCGGAGTCCCGGATGAGATCCGGACGTCACGAGGAGTTCCGGAATGGTCCGGAGGTAAAGATTTATATATGGGAAGTCCTGTTTTGGTCACCGGAAAGGTTACGGGTTTTATCGGTAATGTACCGGGACCACCGGGAGGGTCTCGGTGGTCCACCAAGTGGGGCCACCAGCCCCGGAGGGCTGCATGGGCCAAGTGTTGGAGGAGACCAGCCCCAGGTGGGCTGGTGCCCCCCCCCCACCAAGGCCCAAGGCGCAAGGGAGAGTGGAAGGGGGCAAACCCTAGGCTCAGATGGGCCTAAGGCCCACCTAGTGGTGCGCCCCCTCTCTCCCCCCTTGGCCGCCTCCCAGATGGGATCTGGGGGCTGCCGCCACCCCTAGGGAGGGAACCCTAGGTGGGGGCGCAGCCCCTCCCCTCCCCCTATATATACTTGAGGTTTTGGGGTTGCCCAACATACGATTCAATCTCCTTCTTGGCGCAGCCCTACCCCTCTCCCTCCTCGTCTCTTGCAGTGCTTGGCGAAGCCCTGCTGGAGTACCACGCTCCTCCACCACCACCACGCCGTCGTGCTGCTGCTGGATGGTGTCTTCCCCAACCTCTCCTTCTCCCCTTGCTGGATCAAGGCGTAGGAGACGTCACCGGGCTGTATGTGTGTTGAACACGGAGGTGCCGTCCGTTCGGCACTAGGATCATCGGTGATTTGAATCACGACGAGTATGACTCCATCAACCCCGTTCACTCGAACGCTTCCGCTTAGCGATCTACAAGGGTATGTAGATGCACTCTCCGATCACTCGTTGCTAGATGAACTCATAGATGGATCTTGGTGAAAACATAGGAATTTTTTTTGTTTTCTGCTACGTTCCCCAACAGGGACCCACTAGGGCCATAGCCGTACATACGCAAGTGCCTCCTTATTATGTACAAATATTTTTTTGCTTTCTCCTGGTTTCCTGACATCACGGTCCCACACCATTGTCAAGCTATGTAGTCAATATAAACAAGAGAATTGCACAAGGTGCGGCCGACAGCTGGGACCAAGCAGCTCGAGTAGTATTTGTGTTTTTGAGGCGTGAGCACTGCAGAGTTTTTCTTGGCGATGATTTTGTTGTTGTTTAGAGGAGAGAAGGGTATTAACTGGGCGGGCTGTGGCCCGTCTAGCCCAGGCCAGATATCCAGCTCAAATACTAATTTTTTCAAGATGAAAATGGCTAACCCAGCTATACGTCTTTTTGAGGAATACCCAGGCAACGTCAACTTGTTATTCTCCGCCCCGCTGGGCTGCAAATCTTTCCTAGGAGGGACGCATTAGGCTTAACAGGAAAATGGGCTTTAAAAAATAATGAATGGGATGTAATTATAAAAACTGGGCAGTAACTATAAAAAATGCACCAAACACGAAATTAGTTTATAAAATATTATTTGTGGATTTTGAAAATCTTAAATTTTCATTGTTGCATGCGCAATGTTTCATTGGATTTTTACGTAATACAAATTTATATTTAATCTGACTAGAAATTTCGGGAAAAAATATTCCGAAGCCCATCAAAATGTGGGAAATTTTATTGAATTCTGTCTTCAATGGTTGGTTGAAATTATTGATCATTGTCCTAGCTAGAAAATGGGCTGTACTTTTAACAAACTCTAAATTGGATGTTGTAAATTCCATTAGAATTGCAAAATGGCTTGTACATTCTTACAAAACGCAAATGGGCTATAAGTTCTCTGCCACACACTTGTGGGCCTACTAAGTGACGCATCCCCTAAAAAAATAAGTTCATGCGTATGCAAGGCTTTGCCAACTTATTATAGTCAACACACGGTTCTAGCAGCAGTGGCCGTTGGATGTCTATCCAACGAATGTCGTGCTTCTTCTTCAATCTCGGATATTCTTAGCTTCGGCCGCCCAAAAAATGATTCCTCCCCCTGACATCTGGGGTGCACCGTTTCGGAGGCTGACCTGTGGGCCTACTAAGTTGGAGCGTACCAATGGCTTTGTCAACTTAGTCAATAATAAACGTTTCTAGCTTCAGTGACCGTACGATGTCCAACCAACGGCCGTAGTGCTTCTTCAACCTCTGGTTTCTTGGTCCAGCCGCCCAAAGAAGCGCCGGTCCTGCTGCCTGCTCCTGCCTCCCGTGGCCGGCTGTGCTGCCATGGAGGCCTCACCGCCCCCATACTACTCCCACCGCTGGCCAGACCATCCCTCCACTCACCCACACCCCCTGTTATTCTGCGGCGACGACAGCCTCACACCGTAGCCGAACCAGTGAACCCTCGCACTCCTCTCCCCGCGGGCTTCCACTGCTGCGTCTTCCTTGGCACCGCGGCGTCCCCTTCCTAGGCATCGCTGTTGTCCAGACCACCGCCCTGGTGCTCTCGGCGCGGCGTGGTCAACGTGTTCAATGACCGACTTCCATCGGAAGAGTACTGTATGTGGAGAGGCTGACAGCTGGGTCCAGGCGGTCACAAGGAAGTGCCTCCTTATTACGCGCAAAATAATTATTCCTCCACCTTACAGCAGGGACCCACCGGACGGGCCACCTTATTTCACGAAAAAACGTTTCCCCCTGACTGCTCGGACCCACCGGACGGGCCAGCGTATTTCACGAAAAAACGTTCCCCCCGCTGTCAGCTCGGACCCACCGGAAGTGCCTCCTTATTACGCACAAAAAAAATGAATACTCCCCTTGCTAGCTGGGACCCACCATGGTGGGAGGCTGACTTGTGGGCCTACTAAGTTGACTGGGACGGGGGCCCTTGTCAACTTTAGTCAATATGAACGATTCTAGCTCCAGTGACCGTACGATGTTCGTCCAACGGCCGTAGTGCTTCTTCAACCTCTGGTCTTCTTGATCCAGCCGCCCAAAGCAGCGCCGGTCGTGATGCATGCTCCTGCCTCCCGTGGCCGGCTGTGCTACCGTGGAGGCCTCACCGCCCCCTACTATTCCCACCGCTGGCCAGGCCCTGCGGCGACGGCAGCCTCACACCGCAGCCGAACTAGTGAACCCTCGTACTCCTCTCCGCGCGGGCTTCCACTGCCGCGTCTTCCCAGGCTCCCCGTCGTCCCCTTCCTAGTCCTCGCCATCGTCCACCGCCCTGGTGCTCTCGGCGCGGCATGGTCAACGTGGCCAAGGAACGACTTCCATCGGACGTGGACTGTACGTGGAGAGGTTGACAGTTGGGTCCATGGCCGCAGCAGGGAAGTGCCTCTTTATTACGTGAAAAATAATTATTCCTCCACCTGATAGCGGGGACCCACCGGACGGGCCACCGTATTTCGCGAAAAAAATGTTTCCCCCCTGACTACTGGGACCCACCAGCTACACCTTCGCATGCAAGGAAGAGCGTCCGGGCAAAAAAAAAACAAAATGATTCGCCCCCCTAACTGTTGGGACCCACCAGCTACATCTTCGCACGCAAGGAAGTGCGTGACAGTCGGGACCCACCTGGTCGAAGCGTACGTAGTGTTGTCATTCTGGTCGCGAACGTGTACGTACATATATACTAGTCGATGTAGAGGCGCGCATGTGTCGTAGTAGAGGCGTGCACGTAGCATGTACACGTACGTACAGCGGTCAGGGTGCAAGAAAGAAAATACGGCCATGTATGTCTACATATGGGCGGGGTCTCGAACGCCTACTCGCGCATACGTACGGCGAGGGCTCGTGTACATGGCTGGGTCGGAACGGAGAAACAACGTCGTCGTCGTGTTCATGGGGAGGTAACGGAATGCTTCGTGTTCATGGGGAGGCAATGGAATGCGTCGTGTTCATGGGGAGGCAACAGAATGCGTCGTGTTCATGGGGAGGCAACAGAATGCGTCGTGTTCATCGGGAGGGCTTGGACGGAACAGGCGATGGAAACTGAGGAAACGGCCTTGTGTTCGACCAGCCACATTCGAAACGAGATCCTGTTCATCGGGAGGGGTGTGGCGTACCGCAAAACGGAGGAAACAGGCCTCCGACGGTCGAAACGGGGGTCCTGTTGATCGGGAGGGGTGTGGCGTACCGCAAAACGGAGGAAACGGACCTCCTATGGTCGAAACGGGGGTCCTGTTGATCGGGAGGGGTGTGGCGTACCGCAAAACGGAGGAAACAGACTTGTGTTGGAGCGCTATGGTCAAAACGGGGGTCCTGTTCATCGGGAGGGGTGTGGCGTACCGCAAAACGGGACTCCACGGGATACTGTTCATCTCCACCGTCGACCTCCTCCAGCCTCCACGGGCTCCTGTTCATCCAGCCTCCACGGGCTCCTGTTCATCCAGCCTCCACCGTGCGCTACTCCACCATCTACTGTTCATCCAGCCATCCACACCACGGGGTCCTGTTCAACCACCCCGCCACGGGCACCCCTCCACCGTCTACTGTTCATCCAGCCCTCCACACCACGGGGTCCTGTTCAACCACCCCTCCATGGGCACCCCTCCACCGTCTACTGTTCATCCAGCCCTCCACACCACAGGGTCCTGTTCATCCACCCCTCCATGGGCACCCCTCCACCGTCTACTGTTCATTCAGCCCTCCACCACACCACGGGGTCCTGTTCATCCAGAGGCAACGCCACCGCTCACTGTTCATCCAACCCCCCACCCCCCGCAACACTCACTATTCATCCCATCGATCGGCTTCAGTTAGCAGCAGTAGCGAAGGAATCGCTCGATCGGGTTCAGTTAACAACCATCGATTGATTGCTCGGGTTCAGTAACGCGTAGCCTGCAGTGCAATCGCTCAGGTTCAGTTAGAGCCCAACGCCTCGCTCGGATTCAGTTAGAGCCAACGCCTCGCACACTCGCACGTACGTGTACGAGAGAAACGCGCATCGCTCGGCCCCCGACCTCCCACCGTAACCGGGAACTCCCCAAAATTTTCCTCCCCCTCGCTTCTACCACGGTTTTTTCCGTCATGGATGGCCCAAAGAATGTCATGCAGCTGCATCTCCGGCCCGCCCAGGACGAAAAGCCCATTTTCTGTCATGATTTTTTGTCATAGAAGTAGGAGCCCACCACATCTATGTTGATACCGGGTTTTGTCACAATTATCGTCATAGAAGTGTCATATGTATGACAGAAAAAAGTTTCGTTCGACCCAAAATGTCACAGATGTGTCTTTTTTTTGTAGTGCAACTCTTCTTTTTATTGAACCGAGACAAACCTAACATGCGAAGTAAAATAAACACATAGGGTCTATACATACACAAATTATCTTAGGCACTCCAATAGTACGTCCACTACACATTCACGCATTTCACATCTTTCTACATCTACGGGAACCTACAAAAGGGTTAACGTAAATTGCCTCTCTCTCCTCCCCTGATTTTCATGGTGGTGGGCCCTCCCTCCCCCAATCTACAATCAACAGCTCACACGTTTCACATTACGTTAATTACGTAACTGGGATTACGTAGGTGTAGCATTACTCGTCCTAAAAAACCCAACTAAGCCAACCTCCCAGCATATCGCGCGGGAAAAGACCCAGTCGTGCCGTTTTAGTCGGGATTACCGGATTACTAGTAGTAGTATCGATGGATCGCGCGAAGCAACAAATTTTTTTTAGGGGGCGAAGCACCTAGTTTAAAAGGAAAAAAGGCGGTACACTCACAGCACTCCTGTCGCGGTTGCATTGCACCCCACACATGTTCGGTCCTGCACACGGCTCACGCAAACGGAACGCGCTTCGGCTTTCCTCTTCACTGACAGGTGGGACTACACTTGGAGAGACCGACCATGCGAAACCCCCCCCGCCCATCGCGCGAAAATCCCCCCCCCCCCCCACACCCAAAAATTTCCCCCCAAATCCGATTCAACCGCCCTTCGGCCAACTAGCCAATAATATTCCCCAAACACCCCTCTCCCCTGTCCCCCTCCACTCAATTCGCTCCACCAAAGCCGCCCTCCCCGCCGCGCCAATACATCGGCGCCGCGGTTCAGCGATCCTCTTGCTCCCACAGTACGCTCTCGTAGACTGCCGTCCTCTAGCTGCACCGCCACATCTGGCTACGTTCTTGTGGAGGCGCACGGCGGTCAACGCCGCCACTGCTGGCGACGTTTGTGTGGAGACGCACGACGGTCAGCTTCTCCCACGGTACGCGCATTCTAGACTGAGGCCCCGTTCATGTTGGTGTAGCATTGAATGTTAGCTGATAGACGCTGTTAATCTCACTGTTTGTCGAAGTAGTTTACTGTCAATATGCTCTGCTTAAGAAGCTTCCTTGCCCTGTTCTGCACTCAACCTGCTTAGCTGAGATGGCATGCCAAGGCTGATTAGTTGCTAAAATATCCTGCCATATATTTATTGTGACATAGATTGCCATGGTCTAGTAGCCAATCTGTTAGGTGAAATAGCTCTACACCGTTTTATACTCGATCTTTGTTGCTGCGATGGCCTTCGATAGTTCGATGGTTGTGTGCTCGGCCTCATTGACTACTGAAACAGCCTGCCATAATTTGGCACTCAAATCTGTTTGCTGAATTAGCTTTACATATATTTCGTTACTTAGATCTGCTCGTCCAAATATCTTGCCATAGCTTTAGACATCGACCTAGGTAATTTTTTTCTAGACTTCATAAAAAAGCATATATGTTTTTCCGGTAATATCTAGTAGAAGAACTAATTTGTATGTCTAACAGATAGACATGACTTGGATAACTTCTGCTCGAAGATTCTCCGCTGCATATGTCGAGGGGTTGAAAACTTCATGAACTTTATCAGAGCTGAGTACGGTGGTCCGAAATCAGATGTGCTCTGCCCATGTAGCAGTTGTATG